>NC_090861.1:14021998-14039498 GCF_024217435.2 Syngnathus scovelli
TGTTCCTGTTTCTATATTTTTAATGAAATTTAGTCTCTTGAATTGAGTGTCCAACAATAAGGGTTTGTCCCACTTCAATGTTGGCAATTTTGCCCGGATCAAAATGTCTGCCAGACTCTTGTTCCGCTTGTAGGCAGAAATGACCTTAGTCCCAGAAAATAGTCCATCTCGGACACCCAGTTCCTGGAAATTGGTTTTGAATTTCCTGTTCAACAGAGTACTGATTGATGAGAAGGTAGTGATCAGAGGGATGATCTTCTCTTGACCCTTGACCTTTCTCTCCTGAAAGGTACGAAGGCAGTGTCTGAGAAAGGGCTTACTATACCCCCGTTTCTTCAGAGTTGTAAACAAGATCTTAACCGCTTCGCAAAAATCCTCGTCTCTCGTACAAATCCGGCTAAATCTTAGGAGTTGTGACTTTACAATCCCCCTGAAGGTATGTACTGGATGGAAACTTGCTTTATGTAATAGGGCATGTGTGTCTGTAGTCTTAAAATAGACTTTAATGTCTAGCCTCTGACTATTCAAAAAATTGGGTCCCTTAAAAATTGTTGTGTCCAAAAAATTGATTGAATTCCTGTGAAATTCGGTCTTAAGCTGTATAGAGGGATCATGGGAGTTGAGGGTCTTCACAAACTCCTTGAAATCCTTTTCCGATCCTTCCCAAATACCCCATATATCGTCCAAGTATCGTAGGTAACAGGTCGGTCGTTGTTCACATTTTGACAATGCTCCTTCCTCCCAATTGGCCATGAAGATATTAGCATAGGCCGGTGCGAATTTCTTACCCATTGCCGTACCCTTGATCTGCAAATAGAATTTTTCATCAAACATGAAATCATTCCGGGTTAGGTTGATCTCCAATAATTTCAATAACTCGTCGTCCGGTCTCTTTGGATCCGGATGCTTTCGAAAAATTTGTTTAACGCATTCAATTCCGGCCTCAATTGGAATATTTGTATACAAGTTATTAACATCCATAGAGAAAAAGTTAAATTCTGAAGGGACCTGCAAGGCTTTGACCATGTCAATGAAGTGGTACGTATCTTGGACATAGGCAGGATGCTTGATTGACAGAGGAGTCAGATAGAACTCTAGATATTCCGCAGTGAAATAAGTTTCACTGCCACAGTCAGAGACTATTGGCCTTCCTGGAGGGACCTCAAAGGGGATCGTCCAACTTTCTGGATCTTTGTGTATCTTCGGCAAAATGTAAAACCGTCTCTCGCGTGGCTGTTGTTTGCCTCTTAAGTATAGTCGTTGTTTGGAACTGATGAATTTTTTGCTTACTAATGAGTCCAATATTTCCGTTACCATATGAATTGTTTCCATATATATTGGCTGGTCCAATTTTTTATAATAGTTTGTATCATTCAATTGTCTTTCTACTTCCAAAGTGTATTGTTCCCTACTCATGATGACAATTGCTGACCCCTTGTCAGCAGGCTTAATAACAATGTGCTTCATGTTTGCCAATTCCCGTAATGCTTTAACTTCCTGTAGTGACATGTTTGATTTCTCCGGAACTGACTTAAAATGTCTTCTGAAAACATTCCGATCCGCCTTTACTAAGTTTTGAATCGTGATTGGTAACTGGGTGATCGGTGGGGTCCAATGAGATGGGCCCACAAATGGAAGGACCTCTTTTCGATCAGAATTATTGAAGTGGGCAGTCAACATGACCCTACGGTGATATGTCTGTATATCTGACAACAATTGCGCCTTTTGACCTTTGCCTATGCCTAAGGTAGGTACGAAGGTCAGTCCCTTACTCAGTAGGCTGTGCTGAGGTCCCGAAAGTTTGAAGTTGTTCGATAAAACCACCACATTGGCGTCCTGTAGGGATAAAGTGTTTTCCGCCCCTGCCTGTGTCGGATTCAGGGGGTGTAGGAGTTTAAATAGGTCCTCCAATGATCCAACATATGTCTGGCTGTTTCCGGCGTCCAATGGATCCCCTTGTCATCCGTTTGGAACTTTTCCCCAGGCAGAAGGGGAATGTGTGGCATATTCCTTTCAATATGTTGGTTAAGGCTTGCTAAGTTCTCCTGTTCCACCTCTGGGAGCTGGCAAGAGAAATTCACCAGGGGAATCCAAATCTCTGCATATGGGAATGCCTGTTTGGCAGCTCTCAGCGCCCCCTGCACGTTCTTTTTCGTAGTATCCACTTTGTTTTCCCTGCTATTCAGTCCAAACGCCAACACTAGTTTCTCCACCGTGACTGTGGGCAGTGGCACTGTCCGTTCTAACAGCATTTGCCCATGGCGGAAATGGCTACCCGGATAGCTATCTATCTGTAGGTCACTAGTGGCATAGTCAGGAAACCTTGCAAGATTCGAATCCCCGATGATGAGCCACTTTTTAGCCGGCACCAGATTCCATACTACATTTTTCCGTTGTGTATTTTGGTGTCTGGTCACCCTAAACAATGGTGGTTCCAAGGAAGAAGGTAATAACCCAAAGTCTTCCAATTCTCTCTCCCCCTCATTACCCGAGTTCACTTCCTGGTGGACTTGAGCGTCCTCCTCCATTTGAAGTTGCCCCAACGGATTAGTTTGGGCCCCAATAGCCCATTCTTCTTCCTGAATTTCCTCAATCAGATCCAACAAGTTCGAAGGGGTATCGTCCAGGGTCAAAAACTCCCTCTCTATGTTAGGCTCTGGCAGGAGTAAGGGCTCTAGTTCCTGTAGAACATTATCTGCAGTGAGGGCTCCACTCACTGCTGCACTCGCCCTTTTGCGAACCTCCCTACGCTCCCGTGGGGGTTCGGCACGTGGAGATTCCCTCCGAGGCGCTCCTTGAGCCAAATCCGGATTCTCCTCATCTGTCCTGTCTGTTGCCGTGATCACCGGGACCACCTCTGCCGGTAGGTGATGGGTCCGGGATTGCTCGATCTGCTCCACAGACTCATGTGGACTTCCCGTATTCAACCCCATCTTTTTCATGACCATTGTCTTCGCCTGATCGAGTACTCCCTGTTGGAGCCGAGGTAAATTGCGTCTCGCCCAGCGGATTGCAACTTCAAAGGCCTCCTTCCAATTTGGAGTAAGAAGACCCAGAAGCTCATCCAAAATCACCTCCAACCCCGCCTGGTAATGTTCCTGTAGGATAAGGCAAGTGTTGTAACCCCAATTCTTAGCATTTCCACTAATCAGGTCCCTAGTACATTCTGACGGGACCGCAGGCTTAATCATGTTTGACAGGATCCCCACCATCCTTGCTATTGAATGTGGTTCTGGTTTCCCGGGCCCAGGAGACACATTGTGCAGATGGTGGACCTGTCGGATCAATGCATACAACTTTCGTATCATCTTTCCAAACTGGGGACTAGCTGGTTGTTTTCTGACATTGGGGTCAATCCCCCTCGGAGGAGTCTTCCCTTGAGTCAGTCGGAAAGTCGCACTAACAGCATCCGCATATGAGCGGTAATGCGGACCAGGAGGGCGAGGGAACCCGGGAGGGGGTACTGGCCGGTTAGGTTTTGAGTACAGAGACCCACTCCAAAAGGAGCGAGGTTAGGGTTAGGGTTAGGGTTAGGGTTAGGGTTAGGGTTAGGGTTAGGTTTATAAGGTTATCTCGCTACACATTCCCCAAAGGGTCCGCCGACCCAGTTGGTTAGATAGAAGGCAGCGGAAGGCACAGGCCGGCGCATGTCTCCTTCAGTAAACCTCGCCGTACCGGAGTCGCATAAATTCTGGAATGGGTACGAAGGACGGCGAAGTGAGAATGCACCTCAACCAGAACCTCCCCCGAGTAGCTGAGGCGCTACCCAGGTCTTCGGCCAGCAAGATGGAAAAATAGTGAAAAGTGAGAGAAGAAAGCAACCTAAAGTCCTACCCTTGGATTATATTATGTCTATTAACTTTGAAGTATTTTTGACCTAATATCTTGTTTTTATATTCAACCAACAGCTTTCTTTAGAAGGGATCCCATTAAGTCGTCTTTGTTGTGGGTAATTTGAGCGTCAGAATTTCGTAGACACGTCATCAGTAGTGGACCTTGGGGTCACAGAGTGTTTCGGCCATTATCACCAGACACCCTCGCCCAAGGGAGGCCCCGCCGGGGTTGATCGAGTCCCGGTGTGTGTCTACCTAGTCAATTAAAATTACAGTTATTTGTCAAGTCAACTGCCCAGCTTTAACGCAGACAGAAAAGATCAATAGGTCTGTCTTTGTCTCTTTTAATTTATTGATTCATTGAATTTAAACCATCATTACGTATGTTTGTACTTAACTCAATGTTATATTATTTCATTTAAGTTTCTGGCCAAGTTTATCAGCATAATTGGAGGTCTGCCTGTAGTCCAATTGTGATGAAAACCCTTTAAACCATTATATCCACGCAATTAATATTATTTTATCAAAAGGACTGTGTTTGTATCAGCCGTTTATCTGACATTTATCAACCAGAAAAATCTTACCTTAGGAGATTGTCATTCCCAGCGCCACTTTCTTGGTTCACGGTGTCACTGTCAATGGCAAATTCCCATGAGCCTCTGCGAAGTGTCACGGCGGCTCGTCAACCAATCCCGTCCCTAAACCTATCTAACAATGTGA
Source organism: Syngnathus scovelli (assembly GCF_024217435.2). Lineage (NCBI taxonomy): Eukaryota > Metazoa > Chordata > Actinopteri > Syngnathiformes > Syngnathidae > Syngnathus > Syngnathus scovelli. The sequence continues at coordinate 14,026,552 of NC_090861.1, forward strand.
TAAGCACTAAATAAAGTTAGATAAAACCCATTTGTGTCGTTTAATTGTGTTAACTGTTCCCCTGCAACCGCAAATTTAATTCGCAACAACATATTTGGAAATAAATCGATTAACGCAAATCGCGGCTATTTAGCATTAGCAAGCCGGAAGTACCCAAAGCCCTTGCCAAGTATCCCAACGGCTTCCGTACCACAAATATTTTCCAAAACTCATACCACAAAGTGTTAAAAAGCGAATAAACTTCCATTAAGGTCATTGGTATTATTCAAATGCATTAACCGGTCCCATTTATCCGTAAATTCAATTGCTAACATTAATAAGATCGCATATTTAGGACGAAATCGCTCTTCCTCCTTCTTCTCTTTTCTTTTTTGGCATACCGGCGCCAACGTCATGAGCATTAGCAACCCGGAAGTACCCACAAGCCCTCGCACTAGCAACCCGGAAGTACCTATAACCCCTGCAAAATGTCGTAGTGGACCCCGTTAATCGAAAATATTATTAAAATTACCCATCCCAGTGATAATAACAGAATACATTTCGATTGCTTTTGTTAACTCGCACTACCCGGTCACTATTGTCCGTAAATCCACTCGCCCACCACAATAATAAAACTGTGCAATTAAAACGAAATAGCCGTGCGCGTCAAGTGGCTAGTAAACGTTAGCCAAGCCGGAAGTATCCGTGATGACGCTTACATTGTCATGGCAAGCAACTGTCCCCAAGCGTATTCATTACAATATCCACCCCAAAAGCGATCAAAATAAACAAAATGTTAAAAAACAATTTAATACTATCTATTAGCGTTATTCCCACTTATTTATTTCTACATTTAAAAGATAATAATAACCAATTAGTGATTCTATCCAACTAAGCCCTGTTTGCCAGACAGCCATTTTATGTGTCTATGGCGCCCTCGTGTGTACTCTCCCGTCCTCTATCTTCTCTTTTAGTCTGGAAAGAAAACTCCCTTAGAATTTGTTCGAGTTAAGAATAGAGTCTGATTAAAGTTTAGACTTTTCTTTTTTATTTTGGTCAAAATTAAAAAAAAGGAGAGAGAAAGAGAGAGAGAAAGAGAGAGAGCGCGAGAGAGCGAGAGAGGGAGAGAGAAAGAGAGAGAGAACGAGAGAGCGAGAGAGCGAGAGAGCAAGAGAGAGAGAGAGAGAGAGAGAGAGAGAGAGAGAGAGGGCAAAAGAGAGAGAGAGAGAGAGAGAGAGAGAGAGCGAGAGAGAGAGAAAGAGAGAGAAAAAAACGAGGGAACGAGAGAGCAAGAGAGAGAGCGAGAGAGAAAGAGAGAGCGAGAGAGAGAGAGGTTAGGGTTAGGGTCAGGGTCAGGGTTAGGGTTAGAGAGAAAGAGAGAGAGAGAGAGAGAGAGAGAGAGAGAGAGCGAGAGAGAGAGAGGGAGAGAGAGAAAAAAGAGAGAGAAAACGAGAGAGCGAGAGAGCGAGAGAGAGAGAGAGAGGTTAGGGTCAGGGTTAGGGTTAGAGAGAAAGAGAGAGAGAGCGCGAGAGGGAGAGAGAGAAAGCGAGAGAGAAAACGAGAGAGCGAGAGAGCAAGAGAGAGCGAGAGCGAGAGAGAGAGAGAGAGAGGTTAGGGTTAGGGTTAGAGAGAAAGAAAGAAAGAGAGAGAGAGAGCGAGAGAGCAAGAGAGAGGGAGAGAGAACGAGAGAGAACGAGAGAACGAGAGTACGAGAGAGAGAGAGAGAGAGAGAGAGAGAGAGAGAGAGAGAGAGAGAGAGAGAGAGGGAGACCACGGATGGGTAATGGGAAATGTGACTGCATCTCAACCAAAACCCCGAGTTTTCTGACCCGACACATGGTCTTATATCCCTCCCCCCCTAGGATAGAAAAGGGGAGGAGAGATGTGGGGGAGAGGAAACATATGTAGAAAGGAAATTGGGAAAATAAGAGAAGTATGCGACTCGGTAATTTGGGTCAGGGAATACTGGGATGTCCGATAGGCTCAGGCGAGTTAGGTTTATAAGGTTATCTCGCTACACATTCCCCAAAGGGTCCGCCGACCCAGTTGGTTAGATAGAAGGCAGCGGAAGGCACAGGCCGGCGCATGTCTCCTTCAGTAAACCTCGCCGTACCGGAGTCGCATAAATTCTGGAATGGGTACGAAGGACGGCGAAGTGAGAATGCACCTCAACCAGAACCTCCCCCGAGTAGCTGAGGCGCTACCCAGGTCTTCGGCCAGCAAGATGGAAAAATAGTGAAAAGTGAGAGAAGAAAGCAACCTAAAGTCCTACCCTTGGATTATATTATGTCTATTAACTTTGAAGTATTTTTGACCTAATATCTTGTTTTTATATTCAACCAACAGCTTTCTTTAGAAGGGATCCCATTAAGTCGTCTTTGTTGTGGGTAATTTGAGCGTCAGAATTTCGTAGACACGTCATCAGTAGTGGACCTTGGGGTCACAGAGTGTTTCGGCCATTATCACCAGACACCCTCGCCCAAGGGAGGCCCCGCCGGGGTTGATCGAGCCCCGGTGTGTGTCTACCTAGTCAATTAAAATTACAGTTATTTGTCAAGTCAACTGCCCAGCTTTAACGCAGACAGAAAAGATCAATAGGTCTGTCTTTGTCTCTTTTAATTTATTGATTCATTGAATTTAAACCATCATTACGTATGTTTGTACTTAACTCAATGTTATATTATTTCATTTAAGTTTCTGGCCAAGTTTATCAGCATAATTGGAGGTCTGCCTGTAGTCCAATTGTGATGAAAACCCTTTAAACCATTATATCCACGCAATTAATATTATTTTATCAAAAGGACTGTGTTTGTATCAGCCGTTTATCTGACATTTATCAACCAGAAAAATCTTACCTTAGGAGATTGTCATTCCCAGCGCCACTTTCTTGGTTCACGGTGTCACTGTCAATGGCAAATTCCCATGAGCCTCTGCGAAGTGTCACGGCGGCTCGTCAACCAATCCCGTCCCTAAACCTATCTAACAATGTGATAAGCACTAAATAAAGTTAGATAAAACCCATTTGTGTCGTTTAATTGTGTTAACTGTTCCCCTGCAACCGCAAATTTAATTCGCAACAACATATTTGGAAATAAATCGATTAACGCAAATCGCGGCTATTTAGCATTAGCAAGCCGGAAGTACCCAAAGCCCTTGCCAAGTATCCCAACGGCTTCCGTACCACAAATATTTTCCAAAACTCATACCACAAAGTGTTAAAAAGCGAATAAACTTCCATTAAGGTCATTGGTATTATTCAAATGCATTAACCGGTCCCATTTATCCGTAAATTCAATTGCTAACATTAATAAGATCGCATATTTAGGACGAAATCGCTCTTCCTCCTTCTTCTCTTTTCTTTTTTGGCGTACCGGCGCCAACGTCATGAGCATTAGCAACCCGGAAGTACCCACAAGCCCTCGCACTAGCAACCCGGAAGTACCTATAACCCCTGCAAAATGTCGTAGTGGACCCCGTTAATCGAAAATATTATTAAAATTACCCATCCCAGTGATAATAACAGAATACATTTCGATTGCTTTTGTTAACTCGCACTACCCGGTCACTATTGTCCGTAAATCCACTCGCCCACCACAATAATAAAACTGTGCAATTAAAACGAAATAGCCGTGCGCGTCAAGTGGCTAGTAAACGTTAGCCAAGCCGGAAGTATCCGTGATGACGCTTACATTGTCATGGCAAGCAACTGTCCCCAAGCGTATTCATTACAATATCCACCCCAAAAGCGATCAAAATAAACAAAATGTTAAAAAACAATTTAATACTATCTATTAGCGTTATTCCCACTTATTTATTTCTACATTTAAAAGATAATAATAACCAATTAGTGATTCTATCCAACTAAGCCCTGTTTGCCAGACAGCCATTTTATGTGTCTATGGCGCCCTCGTGTGTACTCTCCCGTCCTCTATCTTCTCTTTTAGTCTGGAAAGAAAACTCCCTTAGAATTTGTTCGAGTTAAGAATAGAGTCTGATTAAAGTTTAGACTTTTCTTTTTTATTTTGGTCAAAATTAAAAAAAAGGAGAGAGAAAGAGAGAGAGAAAGAGAGAGAGCGCGAGAGAGCGAGAGAGGGAGAGAGAAAGAGAGAGAGAACGAGAGAGCGAGAGAGCGAGAGAGCAAGAGAGAGAGAGAGAGAGAGAGAGAGAGAGAGAGGGCAAAAGAGAGAGAGAGAGAGAGAGAGAGAGAGAGAGAGAGCGAGAGAGAGAGAAAGAGAGAGAAAAAAACGAGGGAACGAGAGAGCAAGAGAGAGAGCGAGAGAGAAAGAGAGAGCGAGAGAGAGAGAGGTTAGGGTTAGGGTCAGGGTCAGGGTTAGGGTTAGAGAGAAAGAGAGAGAGAGAGAGAGAGAGAGAGAGCGAGAGAGAGAGAGGGAGAGAGAGAAAAAAGAGAGAGAAAACGAGAGAGCGAGAGAGCGAGAGAGAGAGAGAGAGGTTAGGGTCAGGGTTAGGGTTAGAGAGAAAGAGAGAGAGAGCGCGAGAGGGAGAGAGAGAAAGCGAGAGAGAAAACGAGAGAGCGAGAGAGCAAGAGAGAGCGAGAGCGAGAGAGAGAGAGGTTAGGGTTAGGGTTAGAGAGAAAGAAAGAAAGAGAGAGAGAGAGCGAGAGAGCAAGAGAGAGGGAGAGAGAACGAGAGAGAACGAGAGAACGAGAGTACGAGAGAGAGAGAGAGAGAGAGAGAGAGAGAGAGAGAGAGAGAGAGAGAGAGAGAGAGGGAGACCACGGATGGGTAATGGGAAATGTGACTGCATCTCAACCAAAACCCCGAGTTTTCTGACCCGACACATGGTCTTATATCCCTCCCCCCCTAGGATAGAAAAGGGGAGGAGAGATGTGGGGGAGAGGAAACATATGTAGAAAGGAAATTGGGAAAATAAGAAAAGTATGCGACTCGGTAATTTGGGTCAGGGAATACTGGGATGTCCGATAGGCTCAGGCGAGTTAGGTTTATAAGGTTATCTCGCTACACATTCCCCAAAGGGTCCGCCGACCCAGTTGGTTAGATAGAAGGCAGCGGAAGGCACAGGCCGGCGCATGTCTCCTTCAGTAAACCTCGCCGTACCGGAGTCGCATAAATTCTGGAATGGGTACGAAGGACGGCGAAGTGAGAATGCACCTCAACCAGAACCTCCCCCGAGTAGCTGAGGCGCTACCCAGGTCTTCGGCCAGCAAGATGGAAAAATAGTGAAAAGTGAGAGAAGAAAGCAACCTAAAGTCCTACCCTTGGATTATATTATGTCTATTAACTTTGAAGTATTTTTGACCTAATATCTTGTTTTTATATTCAACCAACAGCTTTCTTTAGAAGGGATCCCATTAAGTCGTCTTTGTTGTGGGTAATTTGAGCGTCAGAATTTCGTAGACACGTCATCAGTAGTGGACCTTGGGGTCACAGAGTGTTTCGGCCATTATCACCAGACACCCTCGCCCAAGGGAGGCCCCGCCGGGGTTGATCGAGCCCCGGTGTGTGTCTACCTAGTCAATTAAAATTACAGTTATTTGTCAAGTCAACTGCCCAGCTTTAACGCAGACAGAAAAGATCAATAGGTCTGTCTTTGTCTCTTTTAATTTATTGATTCATTGAATTTAAACCATCATTACGTATGTTTGTACTTAACTCAATGTTATATTATTTCATTTAAGTTTCTGGCCAAGTTTATCAGCATAATTGGAGGTCTGCCTGTAGTCCAATTGTGATGAAAACCCTTTAAACCATTATATCCACGCAATTAATATTATTTTATCAAAAGGACTGTGTTTGTATCAGCCGTTTATCTGACATTTATCAACCAGAAAAATCTTACCTTAGGAGATTGTCATTCCCAGCGCCACTTTCTTGGTTCACGGTGTCACTGTCAATGGCAAATTCCCATGAGCCTCTGCGAAGTGTCACGGCGGCTCGTCAACCAATCCCGTCCCTAAACCTATCTAACAATGTGATAAGCACTAAATAAAGTTAGATAAAACCCATTTGTGTCGTTTAATTGTGTTAACTGTTCCCCTGCAACCGCAAATTTAATTCGCAACAACATATTTGGAAATAAATCGATTAACGCAAATCGCGGCTATTTAGCATTAGCAAGCCGGAAGTACCCAAAGCCCTTGCCAAGTATCCCAACGGCTTCCGTACCACAAATATTTTCCAAAACTCATACCACAAAGTGTTAAAAAGCGAATAAACTTCCATTAAGGTCATTGGTATTATTCAAATGCATTAACCGGTCCCATTTATCCGTAAATTCAATTGCTAACATTAATAAGATCGCATATTTAGGACGAAATCGCTCTTCCTCCTTCTTCTCTTTTCTTTTTTGGCGTACCGGCGCCAACGTCATGAGCATTAGCAACCCGGAAGTACCCACAAGCCCTCGCACTAGCAACCCGGAAGTACCTATAACCCCTGCAAAATGTCGTAGTGGACCCCGTTAATCGAAAATATTATTAAAATTACCCATCCCAGTGATAATAACAGAATACATTTCGATTGCTTTTGTTAACTCGCACTACCCGGTCACTATTGTCCGTAAATCCACTCGCCCACCACAATAATAAAACTGTGCAATTAAAACGAAATAGCCGTGCGCGTCAAGTGGCTAGTAAACGTTAGCCAAGCCGGAAGTATCCGTGATGACGCTTACATTGTCATGGCAAGCAACTGTCCCCAAGCGTATTCATTACAATATCCACCCCAAAAGCGATCAAAATAAACAAAATGTTAAAAAACAATTTAATACTATCTATTAGCGTTATTCCCACTTATTTATTTCTACATTTAAAAGATAATAATAACCAATTAGTGATTCTATCCAACTAAGCCCTGTTTGCCAGACAGCCATTTTATGTGTCTATGGCGCCCTCGTGTGTACTCTCCCGTCCTCTATCTTCTCTTTTAGTCTGGAAAGAAAACTCCCTTAGAATTTGTTCGAGTTAAGAATAGAGTCTGATTAAAGTTTAGACTTTTCTTTTTTATTTTGGTCAAAATTAAAAAAAAGGAGAGAGAAAGAGAGAGAGAAAGAGAGAGAGCGCGAGAGAGCGAGAGAGGGAGAGAGAAAGAGAGAGAGAACGAGAGAGCGAGAGAGCGAGAGAGCAAGAGAGAGAGAGAGAGAGAGAGAGAGAGAGAGAGGGCAAAAGAGAGAGAGAGAGAGAGAGAGAGAGAGAGAGAGAGAGAGCGAGAGAGAGAGAAAGAGAGAGAAAAAAACGAGGGAACGAGAGAGCAAGAGAGAGAGCGAGAGAGAAAGAGAGAGCGAGAGAGAGAGAGGTTAGGGTTAGGGTCAGGGTTAGGGTTAGAGAGAAAGAGAGAGAGAGAGAGAGAGAGAGAGAGCGAGAGAGAGAGAGGGAGAGAGAGAAAAAAGAGAGAGAAAACGAGAGAGCGAGAGAGCGAGAGAGAGAGAGAGAGGTTAGGGTCAGGGTTAGGGTTAGAGAGAAAGAGAGAGAGAGCGCGAGAGGGAGAGAGAGAAAGCGAGAGAGAAAACGAGAGAGCGAGAGAGCAAGAGAGAGCGAGAGCGAGAGAGAGAGAGAGAGAGGTTAGGGTTAGGGTTAGAGAGAAAGAAAGAAAGAGAGAGAGAGAGCGAGAGAGCAAGAGAGAGGGAGAGAGAACGAGAGAGAACGAGAGAACGAGAGTACGAGAGAGAGAGAGAGAGAGAGAGAGAGAGAGAGAGAGAGAGAGAGAGAGAGAGAGAGGGAGACCACGGATGGGTAATGGGAAATGTGACTGCATCTCAACCAAAACCCCGAGTTTTCTGACCCGACACATGGTCTTATATCCCTCCCCCCCTAGGATAGAAAAGGGGAGGAGAGATGTGGGGGAGAGGAAACATATGTAGAAAGGAAATTGGGAAAATAAGAAAAGTATGCGACTCGGTAATTTGGGTCAGGGAATACTGGGATGTCCGATAGGCTCAGGCGAGTTAGGTTTATAAGGTTATCTCGCTACACATTCCCCAAAGGGTCCGCCGACCCAGTTGGTTAGATAGAAGGCAGCGGAAGGCACAGGCCGGCGCATGTCTCCTTCAGTAAACCTCGCCGTACCGGAGTCGCATAAATTCTGGAATGGGTACGAAGGACGGCGAAGTGAGAATGCACCTCAACCAGAACCTCCCCCGAGTAGCTGAGGCGCTACCCAGGTCTTCGGCCAGCAAGATGGAAAAATAGTGAAAAGTGAGAGAAGAAAGCAACCTAAAGTCCTACCCTTGGATTATATTATGTCTATTAACTTTGAAGTATTTTTGACCTAATATCTTGTTTTTATATTCAACCAACAGCTTTCTTTAGAAGGGATCCCATTAAGTCGTCTTTGTTGTGGGTAATTTGAGCGTCAGAATTTCGTAGACACGTCATCAGTAGTGGACCTTGGGGTCACAGAGTGTTTCGGCCATTATCACCAGACACCCTCGCCCAAGGGAGGCCCCGCCGGGGTTGATCGAGCCCCGGTGTGTGTCTACCTAGTCAATTAAAATTACAGTTATTTGTCAAGTCAACTGCCCAGCTTTAACGCAGACAGAAAAGATCAATAGGTCTGTCTTTGTCTCTTTTAATTTATTGATTCATTGAATTTAAACCATCATTACGTATGTTTGTACTTAACTCAATGTTATATTATTTCATTTAAGTTTCTGGCCAAGTTTATCAGCATAATTGGAGGTCTGCCTGTAGTCCAATTGTGATGAAAACCCTTTAAACCATTATATCCACGCAATTAATATTATTTTATCAAAAGGACTGTGTTTGTATCAGCCGTTTATCTGACATTTATCAACCAGAAAAATCTTACCTTAGGAGATTGTCATTCCCAGCGCCACTTTCTTGGTTCACGGTGTCACTGTCAATGGCAAATTCCCATGAGCCTCTGCGAAGTGTCACGGCGGCTCGTCAACCAATCCCGTCCCTAAACCTATCTAACAATGTGATAAGCACTAAATAAAGTTAGATAAAACCCATTTGTGTCGTTTAATTGTGTTAACTGTTCCCCTGCAACCGCAAATTTAATTCGCAACAACATATTTGGAAATAAATCGATTAACGCAAATCGCGGCTATTTAGCATTAGCAAGCCGGAAGTACCCAAAGCCCTTGCCAAGTATCCCAACGGCTTCCGTACCACAAATATTTTCCAAAACTCATACCACAAAGTGTTAAAAAGCGAATAAACTTCCATTAAGGTCATTGGTATTATTCAAATGCATTAACCGGTCCCATTTATCCGTAAATTCAATTGCTAACATTAATAAGATCGCATATTTAGGACGAAATCGCTCTTCCTCCTTCTTCTCTTTTCTTTTTTGGCGTACCGGCGCCAACGTCATGAGCATTAGCAACCCGGAAGTACCCACAAGCCCTCGCACTAGCAACCCGGAAGTACCTATAACCCCTGCAAAATGTCGTAGTGGACCCCGTTAATCGAAAATATTATTAAAATTACCCATCCCAGTGATAATAACAGAATACATTTCGATTGCTTTTGTTAACTCGCACTACCCGGTCACTATTGTCCGTAAATCCACTCGCCCACCACAATAATAAAACTGTGCAATTAAAACGAAATAGCCGTGCGCGTCAAGTGGCTAGTAAACGTTAGCCAAGCCGGAAGTATCCGTGATGACGCTTACATTGTCATGGCAAGCAACTGTCCCCAAGCGTATTCATTACAATATCCACCCCAAAAGCGATCAAAATAAACAAAATGTTAAAAAACAATTTAATACTATCTATTAGCGTTATTCCCACTTATTTATTTCTACATTTAAAAGATAATAATAACCAATTAGTGATTCTATCCAACTAAGCCCTGTTTGCCAGACAGCCATTTTATGTGTCTATGGCGCCCTCGTGTGTACTCTCCCGTCCTCTATCTTCTCTTTTAGTCTGGAAAGAAAACTCCCTTAGAATTTGTTCGAGTTAAGAATAGAGTCTGATTAAAGTTTAGACTTTTCTTTTTTATTTTGGTCAAAATTAAAAAAAAGGAGAGAGAAAGAGAGAGAGAAAGAGAGAGAGCGCGAGAGAGCGAGAGAGGGAGAGAGAAAGAGAGAGAGAACGAGAGAGCGAGAGAGCGAGAGAGCAAGAGAGAGAGAGAGAGAGAGAGAGAGAGAGAGAGGGCAAAAGAGAGAGAGAGAGAGAGAGAGAGAGAGAGAGAGAGCGAGAGAGAGAGAAAGAGAGAGAAAAAAACGAGGGAACGAGAGAGCAAGAGAGAGAGCGAGAGAGAAAGAGAGAGCGAGAGAGAGAGAGGTTAGGGTTAGGGTCAGGGTCAGGGTTAGGGTTAGAGAGAAAGAGAGAGAGAGAGAGAGAGAGAGAGAGAGAGAGAGAGAGAGGGAGAGAGAGAAAAAAGAGAGAGAAAACGAGAGAGCGAGAGAGCGAGAGAGAGAGAGAGAGGTTAGGGTCAGGGTTAGGGTTAGAGAGAAAGAGAGAGAGAGCGCGAGAGGGAGAGAGAGAAAGCGAGAGAGAAAACGAGAGAGCGAGAGAGCAAGAGAGAGCGAGAGCGAGAGAGAGAGAGAGAGAGAGGTTAGGGTTAGGGTTAGAGAGAAAGAAAGAAAGAGAGAGAGAGAGCGAGAGAGCAAGAGAGAGGGAGAGAGAACGAGAGAGAACGAGAGAACGAGAGTACGAGAGAGAGAGAGAGAGAGAGAGAGAGAGAGAGAGAGAGAGAGAGAGAGAGAGAGAGAGAGAGAGAGAGGGAGACCACGGATGGGTAATGGGAAATGTGACTGCATCTCAACCAAAACCCCGAGTTTTCTGACCCGACACATGGTCTTATATCCCTCCCCCCCTAGGATAGAAAAGGGGAGGAGAGATGTGGGGGAGAGGAAACATATGTAGAAAGGAAATTGGGAAAATAAGAAAAGTATGCGACTCGGTAATTTGGGTCAGGGAATACTGGGATGTCCGATAGGCTCAGGCGAGTTAGGTTTATAAGGTTATCTCGCTACACATTCCCCAAAGGGTCCGCCGACCCAGTTGGTTAGATAGAAGGCAGCGGAAGGCACAGGCCGGCGCATGTCTCCTTCAGTAAACCTCGCCGTACCGGAGTCGCATAAATTCTGGAATGGGTACGAAGGACGGCGAAGTGAGAATGCACCTCAACCAGAACCTCCCCCGAGTAGCTGAGGCGCTACCCAGGTCTTCGGCCAGCAAGATGGAAAAATAGTGAAAAGTGAGAGAAGAAAGCAACCTAAAGTCCTACCCTTGGATTATATTATGTCTATTAACTTTGAAGTATTTTTGACCTAATATCTTGTTTTTATATTCAACCAACAGCTTTCTTTAGAAGGGATCCCATTAAGTCGTCTTTGTTGTGGGTAATTTGAGCGTCAGAATTTCGTAGACACCTCATCAGTAGTGGACCTTGGGGTCACAGAGTGTTTCGGCCATTATCACCAGACACCCTCGCCCAAGGGAGGCCCCGCCGGGGTTGATCGAGCCCCGGTGTGTGTCTACCTAGTCAATTAAAATTACAGTTATTTGTCAAGTCAACTGCCCAGCTTTAACGCAGACAGAAAAGATCAATAGGTCAGTCTTTGTCTCTTTTAAATTATTGATTCATTGAATTTAAACCATCATTACGTATGTTTGTACTTAACTCAATGTTATATTATTTCATTTAAGTTTCTGGCCAAGTTTATCAGCATAATTGGAGGTCTGCCTGTAGTCCAATTGTGATGAAAACCCTTTAAACCATTATATCCACGCAATTAATATTATTTTATCAAAAGGACTGTGTTTGTATCAGCCGTTTATCTGACATTTATCAACCAGAAAAATCTTACCTTAGGAGATTGTCATTCCCAGCGCCACTTTCTTGGTTCACGGTGTCACTGTCAATGGCAAATTCCCATGAGCCTCTGCGAAGTGTCACGGCGGCTCGTCAACCAATCCCGTCCCTAAACCTATCTAACAATGTGATAAGCACTAAATAAAGTTAGATAAAACCCATTTGTGTCGTTTAATTGTGTTAACTGTTCCCCTGCAACCGCAAATTTAATTCGCAACAACATATTTGGAAATAAATCGATTAACGCAAATCGCGGCTATTTAGCATTAGCAAGCCGGAAGTACCCAAAGCCCTTGCCAAGTATCCCAACGGCTTCCGTACCACAAATATTTTCCAAAACTCATACCACAAAGTGTTAAAAAGCGAATAAACTTCCATTAAGGTCATTGGTATTACTTCACAGGTTTCTTTTATATCAAACAAATGGTTTTAGGTTATTCACCTGACATGTTTCGGCGGTTTCTTCCGCCTTCATCAGAGTGTCACAGATGTGATGGTGACGCGTCTTTATCAGCTGATCGATCGACCTATCAGCTGATAAAGACGCGTCACCATCACATCTGTGACACTCTGATGAAGGCGGAAGAAACCGCCGAAACATGTCAGGTGAATAACCTAAAACCATTTGTTTGATATAAAAGAAACCTGTGAAGTGATTAAATAAGGAAAAACAAAATGAACTTAGTACAATTGTCATTGGTATTATTCAAATGCATTAACCGGTCCCATTTATCCGTAAATTCAATTGCTAACATTAATAAGATCGCATATTTAGGACGAAATCGCTCTTCCTCCTTCTTCTCTTTTCTTTTTTGGCGTACCGGCGCCAACGTCATGAGCATTAGCAACCCGGAAGTACCCACAAGCCCTCGCACTAGCAACCCGGAAGTACCTATAACCCCTGCAAAATGTCGTAGTGGACCCCGTTAATCGAAAATATTATTAAAATTACCCATCCCAGTGATAATAACAGAATACATTTCGATTGCTTTTGTTAACTCGCACTACCCGGTCACTATTGTCCGTAAATCCACTCGCCCACCACAATAATAAAACTGTGCAATTAAAACGAAATAGCCGTGCGCGTCAAGTGGCTAGTAAACGTTAGCCAAGCCGGAAGTATCCGTGATGACGCTTACATTGTCATGGCAACCAACTGTCCCCAAGCGTATTCATTACAATATCCACCCCAAAAGCG
>NC_090861.1:14041998-14088326 GCF_024217435.2 Syngnathus scovelli
GTCGCCCCCTACGGACAACTGTCCATTCCCCGTTGTAATTAAATGACATATTAATTTTTGGACTTCAAATTTTTATTATGTTTTATTTAAATATTTTTAATTTTCAAAATTTCAATGAGTGGGTAAAATTAGAATTTTTAGACTTTTTATTCTAAAACAAATTATCAAATGTCTATTTTTCAAAAAGATTTTTAGTGTCCAAATTGTCCGAATTTAGCAACGTAATTTATTCCAATGAAATAAAATAAATGATTTGTAAATAACTGTAAATAAAATAAACAATAGTAAATTATTAAATCGACTGTAAATAGGAAATTATTAAATTGAATGTAAATAGTAGTGTGCCTTAACAACGTTTCGGCTATACTAAGCCTTCTTCAGGTCTGGCACACCCGTATTAAATGAAATATTTTTGTTTCTCATAGGGTACAACGATGTGTCTTGCTCGAAATTCGAATTCGTACTGAAGGTCTTTTGTTTTGTAAATTCTTTTTATTACATCTTTTTGGTTTTTCAAAATTTCGTTCTAGAAACGTAACATGTTTTAGCTTGTATTTGCGTTTTCCAATTGACTTTAATAAGATACTAGTCTTATTCGGTTTAAACGAAAAAATTACAATTAGTCAAATTGAAATAGTATATTTCTATAAAGATAATTTTTTTTTTTTTTTTTTTTTTTTTTTTTTTTTTTTTTTTTCCTCAGGGGTCCAGGGTGCAAGATTGCGGTTCCATCTGCAGGTAAGTAGTTCCATCCATAGGTAAGTAGTGAAGGTAGGTGTGTACATATTTATTGATTTTTTTTTTTTTTTTTTTTTTTTTTTTTTTTTTTTTTTTTTTTTTTTTTGTGGGTGAGTATGGGTTTAGGGTTAGGGTTAGGGTTAGGGTTGGGATTAGGGTTAGGGTTAGGGTTAGGGTTAGGGTGGGGTTGGGGTTAGGGTTAGGGTTAGGGTTAGGGTGGGGTTAGGGTTAGGGTTAGGGTTAGGGTTAGGGTGGGGTTGGGGTTAGGGTTAGGGTTAGGGTGGGGTTGGGGTTAGGGTTAGGGTTAGGGTTAGGGTTAGGGTTAGGGTTAGGGTTAGGGTGGGGTTGGGGATAGGTTAGGATTAGGGTTAGGGTGGGGTTGGGGTTAGGATAGGACTGGGGTTAAGGTGGGGTTGGGGTTAGGATGGGACTGGGGTTAGGGTAGGTTTAGGGTAGGAACCTGATAGGGTCTAGGATTGACCTTTACGCCTGCTGAGATGGCATTTCAAGGCTTGCTCTCCAGTATTTCTCTCTATCACACCGCTTGGGGTCTGACCATGCGCTGTTGCGTTCTAAACCCGCTATGTAGAGGGCCTCTGACCCATGGTGGATGAAATGCTGGATGACCGGCGAACTGCTGTCCATTTTGTGAGTAATTTTATACTTAAGTTGCATAAGTACTGTACCGAGTTTGGTCCTTGTACTCCCTACATGTTTAGTGCCGCATCTCTTGCAAATAACCAGGTAGACTAGATTTCTGGATTCCAGAGTGAAGCCCTCTTGAACCTTAAAAACCATCTTGTCCCGCACCCTCCTGACAAACGACAAACTGGTGAAGTGTGGCCTAAGCGGATGAGGGTCCCTGGGCAATGTAGATGGTAACTTGGCCCGAACAAGTAGGTCCTTGAGGTTTTTGTTTCTTCTGAATGCCGATACCACTCTAGTGGCTTGTGGTTCATCCCCGGAGGCCATGACTTCCCTAAAATTTCTTCTGATTTTGTTGTGTAGGTACTTCATCCCTGATGAGTAGGTGGAAACAAACGGGATAGGGTCACCCACCGCCCTGGTTCTTCCCTTCATCCGGTATGTCTTCAAGCACTTCCTCAGGAAGGAGCGACTGTACCCTCTCTTTCTTAGAGCTCCAAAGAGTATCCTGACTGCATCGTAGAAGTTCTCCGTTCCGGTGCATATGCGGTGGAATCTATATAGTTGCGACTTGACAATCCCCTGAAAGGTATGGGAAGGATGGAAGCTGGACTTGTGTACCAAGGCATGTGTATCAGTGTCTTTGAAATGGACCTTAATATCCAATATTTGGTTTTTGTGGCAATTGGGGCCTTTGAATACCGTAGTATCAAGAAAGTTGATGGAGTTGTGCCCAATTTCTGCCTTGAGGGTAATGGACGGATCGTGGGAATTAAGTAAATGGAAGAATTCACGGAATTCCGTTTCTGATCCAGCCCATACTCCCCATATGTCGTCCAAGTACCTGACGTATCTTTGTGGTTTCTTCTTGCATTTTGCCAAGGCCTCGTGTTCCCAATGTGCCATAAAAATGTTGGCGTACGCTGGAGCAAACTTCTTCCCCATGGCCGTCCCCTTTATTTGTAGGTAGTACTGACCGTCAAATTCAAAGTCATTTTTGGTCAAGTTGATCTCCAGAAGTTGCAACAGGTAAGAGTCCGGTCTTTTAGGGTCCGGGAATCTTTCCAATACCTTCTTAACACAGTCCATTCCCGCCGCTATCGGGATGTTGGTGTAAAGACTGTCCACGTCCATCGTGAAAAAGAAGGTCTGGTCGGGGTCCATTCGTACGTCCTTCACAATTTGGATGAAATGGTAAGTATCCTTGATATAGGAAGGGTGTTTTGTAGACAGTGGAGTCAGAAAGTATTCCAAGAACTCGGCTGTGGCATATGTTTCACTTCCGCAATCTGAAACAATAGGTCTACCAGGTGGTATTTCATATGGGACGGGCCAGGTTTTTGGATCCTTGTGAATTTTAGGGAGCATATAAAACCGTCGTGGCCTGGGTTCCGAATCTCCAGTCAGGTATTCATGTTGCCTGGATGTGATATATTTCTGTTCCCTCAACCGGTCTACAATCTCGGACACCATTGGTCTTGTGTCCCAAAAGATGGGTTTGTCTAGTGCGGTGTAGTATCTTTCATCCTGAAGCTGTCGCATGGCTTCTTTGGTATACTGTTCTCTGTCCTGGATAACAATAGCCGAGCCTTTGTCCGCCGGTTTGATGACTATCTGTTTGTTGCTCCTCAATTCCCTCAAAGCCTTCTTCTCGTCCTCAGATAGGTTACTGGTCCCATTCGATCCTACATGGTGTTTCCTGAAGGCCTTGGTGTCCAGTTCCATCAGGTGAGCTACTTCCAATGGTAGGTCACACATCGGGGGAGACCAGGTAGAAGGTTTAACAAATGGTATTAATGTATTTTTACCCCATCCTCCAAAATGTGCCCTGATCTTGACCTTGCGATGGTAATTTTGCATGTCGTGTTGAAAGCGCATCACCTGATCCGTGCTCATTCCAACCGATGGGACAAAAGACAAACCCTTACTGAGTAACAATCTTTGATGTCCCGACAGTTTGAAATTTTTCGCCAACACCACCACATCAGAGCCCACTAGTGGGTCGTAGCGTTCAGTGCACCCAACGTGTGGGTCCCGTGCCCCCCCGGTTTGACGGTTCCAAGGGCTTGGGAGTTTAAAAAGGTCTTCCAGTGAGCTAGCATGGCTCTCCCGGTCTCAGGCGTCCAATGAACCATGTCATTTTCAGCTACACGGAATTGACTTTCTGGGAGTGGCGGAATATAATCCATGTTCCTCACAATATGGTCATTAATGGTCTTGAGATTCGCCTTTTCGTCTTCCGGAAGCAATCTCGAGTAGTTTATGATTGGCACCCATACCTTCGCCCCGTGAAACTTGTCCTTTGTGGCCTTAACTGCCTGCTGCAGTGCCTTAACTGCGGTCTCCTTAGGTTTATTCTGTTTTTCACATATGCCAAACGCCAAGATCACCTGCTCGACCCTTAGGTCATCCAGGACTTCGGCACTTTTGAAAATGTTTGACACATTTCTGAACCGGCCACCCGGATAACTATCCACCTGCAGGTGGTCATCCAGATCGTCCGGCATCCGGCTTAAATTAGAATCCCCCACTACAACATTCTTCTTCTCTACCCGCAGGCACCATTTTCTCTTCTTCTCTCGACCGTGGTGTCTGTTAACCGTATCGTGTGTAGGGGTCCTCTCCATCCATTTCTGGAAGACATCATCTGTTTCCACCTCGTTCTCTGAAAGGTCATCATCCGATCCCGTATTCCTCCCCCGGGCGTCACTCAAGGTAAGGGAAAACCCTTCGCTTCCTGGTGACCTGTGTCCAGGGTGAGTATCTGGTAGGGAGTCCTCGAGTGGTCGCACCTGGGTAATCCCCGATGGCCCAGGAACTCCCGGCGATACCCAATCAATCGGTCTCAACGCAGTGGTATTTTCCCGTGAATGGTTTGCCTTGGTCCTCGGAGTCTTCCCTCTCAAAATCCTCCGTTGCAAAAGTGGGTCTCGTTGAGGTAGAGGGTGGTTCTCTAATTCCCCAACCCCATCATCACTTGCGGTCTCAAGGTGGAGGACCCTCGTATTGGATTCCTGTTGTGGTTGAGATGCGGGAGGTGGCCCTACTCCCAGATTCCCCAATTCAGGAGGAGGAACCGAGGCAACCCGGTCTGTAGGTTGATATGGGGCTTGTCTTGTCATCTCCAAGTGCCCAGCTATCATAGCTGCGGCTCTGTCCACTACCCCCTGGGTGATACGCGGTACATTCCTCCTGGCCCACCTAACCGCTACTTCGAATGCCGCCCCCCATTCTGTAGTGATGAGCTCCCCTATCTTGGTGAGACTCTCCTTCAGACGATCTTGGTAGTGTTGTTTTAAGGTAATGCAGGTAGTGTGACCCCAGTTCCTTGCATTTCCATCAATCATCCATGTTGTGTCTTCCGAAGGACACGCCGGTTTAATCATGGATGATAAAATAGATACCATCCTGGCTATCATGCGAGGTTGCTGGCCCCCTTCCAGGTTGTATAGATGGTGGGACAATTTTATCACCTTATGCAACTGGCGTACCAGGTATCCAAAATTGGTACTCGCTGGCTGCCAACTGGTACCAGGAAACCTAGTTTGGGGAAGTTTATTAGCACTAATCGGCTTCTCCCGGCCACGGCGCACCACATCAGCGTAGGTGCGGGGCACGGAGTCCGGATGGCGAGCAGGTCTCGGAGGAGGCACAGGCGGGTTAGGTTTGGATTGTGGAGTCCACCTACCAGGGACGGGGAACTGATGTCCCCCCCTAGCAGAAGAGGACAACGCACGGTCCATCCATCCGTGGCCATGCCTCGCCACCCGCTCCCGCCCCCGGGTTGCAGGCTGGCGCTGTCGCCCCCTACGGACAACTGTCCATTCCCCGTTGTAATTAAATGACATATTAATTTTTGGACTTCAAATTTTTATTATGTTTTATTTAAATATTTTTAATTTTCAAAATTTCAATGAGTGGGTAAAATTAGAATTTTTAGACTTTTTATTCTAAAACAAATTATCAAATGTCTATTTTTCAAAAAGATTTTTAGTGTCCAAATTGTCCGAATTTAGCAACGTAATTTATTCCAATGAAATAAAATAAATGATTTGTAAATAACTGTAAATAAAATAAACAATAGTAAATTATTAAATCGACTGTAAATAGGAAATTATTAAATTGAATGTAAATAGTAGTGTGCCTTAACAACGTTTCGGCTATACTAAGCCTTCTTCAGGTCTGGCACACCCGTATTAAATGAAATATTTTTGTTTCTCATAGGGTACAACGATGTGTCTTGCTCGAAATTCGAATTCGTACTGAAGGTCTTTTGTTTTGTAAATTCTTTTTATTACATCTTTTTGGTTTTTCAAAATTTCGTTCTAGAAACGTAACATGTTTTAGCTTGTATTTGCGTTTTCCAATTGACTTTAATAAGATACTAGTCTTATTCGGTTTAAACGAAAAAATTACAATTAGTCAAATTGAAATAGTATATTTCTATAAAGATAATTTTTTTTTTTTTTTTTTTTTTTTTTTTTTTTTTTTTTTTTTTCCTCAGGGGTCCAGGGTGCAAGATTGCGGTTCCATCTGCAGGTAAGTAGTTCCATCCATAGGTAAGTAGTGAAGGTAGGTGTGTACATATTTATTGATTTTTTTTTTTTTTTTTTTTTTTTTTTTTTTTTTTGTGGGTGAGTATGGGTTTAGGGTTAGGGTTAGGGTTAGGGTTGGGATTAGGGTTAGGGTTAGGGTTAGGGTTAGGGTTAGGGTGGGGTTGGGGTTAGGGTTAGGGTTAGGGTTAGGGTGGGGTTAGGGTTAGGGTTAGGGTTAGGGTGGGGTTGGGGTTAGGGTTAGGGTTAGGGTGGGGTTGGGGTTAGGGTGGGGTTGGGGTTAGGGTTGGGGTTAGGGTTGGGGTTAGGGTTAGGGTTAGGGGTAGGGGTTAGGGTTAGGGTTAGGGTTAGGGTTAGGGTTAGGGGTTGGGTTAGGGTTAGGGTTAGGGTTAGGGTTAGGGTGATAGGGTTAGGGTTAGGGTTAGGGTTAGGGTGATAGGGTTAGGGTTAGGGTTAGGGTCAGGGTCAGGGTCAGGGTTAGGGTTAGGGTCAGGGTCAGGGTCAGGGTTAGGGTTAGGGTTAGGGTTAGGGTCAGGGTCAGGGTTAGGGTTAGGGTTAGGGTTAGGGTTAGGGTTAGGTTTTGAGTACAGAGACCCACTCCAAAAGGAGCGAGGAGGTGCACGGACCTCCCGGTCCCAGGATCCCCTATCCTCCCTGTCCAAAAAATTGGGCGGTTGACGTGGTCCCCTCCGACCACGACTAACCACCGTCCACTCTGTCATTGTTGTTTTTTTTAACTTATTTAATTTTGAAAATTTAATGTATTTTTAACTTTATTTATTTACCAAAGCATTTAATGTACTAATTTGCCAATGAAATCCAATTCAATCCCTTTATTTATTCACGTATTTATTGAGACCCCCAAATCAATAAAGTCCCCAATAACCCAAACCCAGTGTATTGTGCCAAAAACAACAAACAAACTTCTTTTTAAATGAACTGAGACAAATACGACGTTTCGACCTTAATCGGTCTTCATCAGGTACAAAATAAATGAAAAAAATGAAAAAAATGAAGAAAACCCCAAAAAAATATATTAGTGAAAGAGTTGGCTAGTTTTTAAGAGAGCAGAGAGTTGTCGACTGTTCGAGGGACAAATGCACAATGAGCCTGTTTTTTTCTCTCGCCTCCTTTTATACTCTTTCATTTTTTCTTTTTTCCGGGTCCCTTTTCCTTTTTTCCTTTTGATTCGGATTTTATTTTGTTGACTTGTATATCACTTTTCGCACCATAAACCACTAAATACACTGGTCTAATTATTTTCATTCGTTCTGTTGCTTATTTTACATCAAATGTATAATTTGTGTTAATATTGTTTTATTTATTTATGTCTTTGTGACTCAATCATCAATTAATATTTAATGTTACCTCTTTGTTTTTAATACTTCTGAAATTTCGTAAATGATTTTAAATTAATTAGTATTTATACATTTTAAATTTTGACGTTCTAAACTTTTATGTATTTTTAAGCTTTCTTAGTGTTTTTGAAAATTTGTAATTGTCAATTTTTTAATTTTTACACGTTATACTCTGCAAAATTTTGTTCGTTGTAATTAGCGGCAGAATTATAATTTAGACGATTGTTGATGTTAGGATTGTGTGATGTGGTTAGGGTTAGGGTTAGGGTTAGGGTTAGGGTTAGGGGTTAGGGTTAGGGTTTGGGTTAGGGTTAGGGTTAGGGGTTAGGGTTAGGGTTAGGGTGGGGTTAGGGTTAGGGTTAGGATTAGGTTTGGGGTTAGGTTAGGATTATTGGTAAGGAGTAGGGATTGGGGTTAGGTTAGGATTATGGGTAAGGAGTAGGGATTGGGGTTAGGGATGGGATTGTAGTCAGGATCCAAATCAAGTGGTGTATGGTGAATCTTCAATGCTTAATGTTTAGTCCAATTGGCTCCCTAGTTCCCAATGTAACTATCCAATATCGTTCCCTCCCTTTTCTTTCTCTGTCTGTCCAATTAATGTTCCTTTGTAATCCCGCCATTCTCATTGCGGCCATACCATGATCAACAAAATGTTTAACTAAGGGTGTGTCCATTTCCTTCTTGTTCTTCACATTATACCGATGCTGATACATGCGTGTGGACAAATTGTTTCGTGATTCGCCAACATATTGGATCCCACATTTGTTACAAAAAATAACATAAACACAATTTCTAGATTTTGGGTTGAATCCCTGTTCAATTCCAAATACTGTTCCTGTTTCTATATTTTTAATGAAATTTAGTCTCTTGAATTGAGTGTCCAACAATAAGGGTTTGTCCCACTTCAATGTTGGCAATTTTGCCCGGATCAAAATGTCTGCCAGACTCTTGTTCCGCTTGTAGGCAGAAATGACCTTAGTCCCAGAAAATAGTCCATCTCGGACACCCAGTTCCTGGAAATTGGTTTTGAATTTCCTGTTCAACAGAGTACTGATTGATGAGAAGGTAGTGATCAGAGGGATGATCTTCTCTTGACCCTTGACCTTTCTCTCCTGAAAGGTACGAAGGCAGTGTCTGAGAAAGGGCTTACTATACCCCCGTTTCTTCAGAGTTGTAAACAAGATCTTAACCGCTTCGCAAAAATCCTCGTCTCTCGTACAAATCCGGCTAAATCTTAGGAGTTGTGACTTTACAATCCCCCTGAAGGTATGTACTGGATGGAAACTTGCTTTATGTAATAGGGCATGTGTGTCTGTAGTCTTAAAATAGACTTTAATGTCTAGCCTCTGACTATTCAAAAAATTGGGTCCCTTAAAAATTGTTGTGTCCAAAAAATTGATTGAATTCCTGTGAAATTCGGTCTTAAGCTGTATAGAGGGATCATGGGAGTTGAGGGTCTTCACAAACTCCTTGAAATCCTTTTCCGATCCTTCCCAAATACCCCATATATCGTCCAAGTATCGTAGGTAACAGGTCGGTCGTTGTTCACATTTTGACAATGCTCCTTCCTCCCAATTGGCCATGAAGATATTAGCATAGGCCGGTGCGAATTTCTTACCCATTGCCGTACCCTTGATCTGCAAATAGAATTTTTCATCAAACATGAAATCATTCCGGGTTAGGTTGATCTCCAATAATTTCAATAACTCGTCGTCCGGTCTCTTTGGATCCGGATGCTTTCGAAAAATTTGTTTAACGCATTCAATTCCGGCCTCAATTGGAATATTTGTATACAAGTTATTAACATCCATAGAGAAAAAGTTAAATTCTGAAGGGACCTGCAAGGCTTTGACCATGTCAATGAAGTGGTACGTATCTTGGACATAGGCAGGATGCTTGATTGACAGAGGAGTCAGATAGAACTCTAGATATTCCGCAGTGAAATAAGTTTCACTGCCACAGTCAGAGACTATTGGCCTTCCTGGAGGGACCTCAAAGGGGATCGTCCAACTTTCTGGATCTTTGTGTATCTTCGGCAAAATGTAAAACCGTCTCTCGCGTGGCTGTTGTTTGCCTCTTAAGTATAGTCGTTGTTTGGAACTGATGAATTTTTTGCTTACTAATGAGTCCAATATTTCCGTTACCATATGAATTGTTTCCATATATATTGGCTGGTCCAATTTTTTATAATAGTTTGTATCATTCAATTGTCTTTCTACTTCCAAAGTGTATTGTTCCCTACTCATGATGACAATTGCTGACCCCTTGTCAGCAGGCTTAATAACAATGTGCTTCATGTTTGCCAATTCCCGTAATGCTTTAACTTCCTGTAGTGACATGTTTGATTTCTCCGGAACTGACTTAAAATGTCTTCTGAAAACATTCCGATCCGCCTTTACTAAGTTTTGAATCGTGATTGGTAACTGGGTGATCGGTGGGGTCCAATGAGATGGGCCCACAAATGGAAGGACCTCTTTTCGATCAGAATTATTGAAGTGGGCAGTCAACATGACCCTACGGTGATATGTCTGTATATCTGACAACAATTGCGCCTTTTGACCTTTGCCTATGCCTAAGGTAGGTACGAAGGTCAGTCCCTTACTCAGTAGGCTGTGCTGAGGTCCCGAAAGTTTGAAGTTGTTCGATAAAACCACCACATTGGCGTCCTGTAGGGATAAAGTGTTTTCCGCCCCTGCCTGTGTCGGATTCAGGGGGTGTAGGAGTTTAAATAGGTCCTCCAATGATCCAACATATGTCTGGCTGTTTCCGGCGTCCAATGGATCCCCTTGTCATCCGTTTGGAACTTTTCCCCAGGCAGAAGGGGAATGTGTGGCATATTCCTTTCAATATGTTGGTTAAGGCTTGCTAAGTTCTCCTGTTCCACCTCTGGGAGCTGGCAAGAGAAATTCACCAGGGGAATCCAAATCTCTGCATATGGGAATGCCTGTTTGGCAGCTCTCAGCGCCCCCTGCACGTTCTTTTTCGTAGTATCCACTTTGTTTTCCCTGCTATTCAGTCCAAACGCCAACACTAGTTTCTCCACCGTGACTGTGGGCAGTGGCACTGTCCGTTCTAACAGCATTTGCCCATGGCGGAAATGGCTACCCGGATAGCTATCTATCTGTAGGTCACTAGTGGCATAGTCAGGAAACCTTGCAAGATTCGAATCCCCGATGATGAGCCACTTTTTAGCCGGCACCAGATTCCATACTACATTTTTCCGTTGTGTATTTTGGTGTCTGGTCACCCTAAACAATGGTGGTTCCAAGGAAGAAGGTAATAACCCAAAGTCTTCCAATTCTCTCTCCCCCTCATTACCCGAGTTCACTTCCTGGTGGACTTGAGCGTCCTCCTCCATTTGAAGTTGCCCCAACGGATTAGTTTGGGCCCCAATAGCCCATTCTTCTTCCTGAATTTCCTCAATCAGATCCAACAAGTTCGAAGGGGTATCGTCCAGGGTCAAAAACTCCCTCTCTATGTTAGGCTCTGGCAGGAGTAAGGGCTCTAGTTCCTGTAGAACATTATCTGCAGTGAGGGCTCCACTCACTGCTGCACTCGCCCTTTTGCGAACCTCCCTACGCTCCCGTGGGGGTTCGGCACGTGGAGATTCCCTCCGAGGCGCTCCTTGAGCCAAATCCGGATTCTCCTCATCTGTCCTGTCTGTTGCCGTGATCACCGGGACCACCTCTGCCGGTAGGTGATGGGTCCGGGATTGCTCGATCTGCTCCACAGACTCATGTGGACTTCCCGTATTCAACCCCATCTTTTTCATGACCATTGTCTTCGCCTGATCGAGTACTCCCTGTTGGAGCCGAGGTAAATTGCGTCTCGCCCAGCGGATTGCAACTTCAAAGGCCTCCTTCCAATTTGGAGTAAGAAGACCCAGAAGCTCATCCAAAATCACCTCCAACCCCGCCTGGTAATGTTCCTGTAGGATAAGGCAAGTGTTGTAACCCCAATTCTTAGCATTTCCACTAATCAGGTCCCTAGTACATTCTGACGGGACCGCAGGCTTAATCATGTTTGACAGGATCCCCACCATCCTTGCTATTGAATGTGGTTCTGGTTTCCCGGGCCCAGGAGACACATTGTGCAGATGGTGGACCTGTCGGATCAATGCATACAACTTTCGTATCATCTTTCCAAACTGGGGACTAGCTGGTTGTTTTCTGACATTGGGGTCAATCCCCCTCGGAGGAGTCTTCCCTTGAGTCAGTCGGAAAGTCGCACTAACAGCATCCGCATATGAGCGGTAATGCGGACCAGGAGGGCGAGGGAACCCGGGAGGGGGTACTGGCCGGTTAGGTTTTGAGTACAGAGACCCACTCCAAAAGGAGCGAGGTTAGGGTTAGGGTTAGGGTTAGGGTTAGGTTTATAAGGTTATCTCGCTACACATTCCCCAAAGGGTCCGCCGACCCAGTTGGTTAGATAGAAGGCAGCGGAAGGCACAGGCCGGCGCATGTCTCCTTCAGTAAACCTCGCCGTACCGGAGTCGCATAAATTCTGGAATGGGTACGAAGGACGGCGAAGTGAGAATGCACCTCAACCAGAACCTCCCCCGAGTAGCTGAGGCGCTACCCAGGTCTTCGGCCAGCAAGATGGAAAAATAGTGAAAAGTGAGAGAAGAAAGCAACCTAAAGTCCTACCCTTGGATTATATTATGTCTATTAACTTTGAAGTATTTTTGACCTAATATCTTGTTTTTATATTCAACCAACAGCTTTCTTTAGAAGGGATCCCATTAAGTCGTCTTTGTTGTGGGTAATTTGAGCGTCAGAATTTCGTAGACACGTCATCAGTAGTGGACCTTGGGGTCACAGAGTGTTTCGGCCATTATCACCAGACACCCTCGCCCAAGGGAGGCCCCGCCGGGGTTGATCGAGCCCCGGTGTGTGTCTACCTAGTCAATTAAAATTACAGTTATTTGTCAAGTCAACTGCCCAGCTTTAACGCAGACAGAAAAGATCAATAGGTCTGTCTTTGTCTCTTTTAATTTATTGATTCATTGAATTTAAACCATCATTACGTATGTTTGTACTTAACTCAATGTTATATTATTTCATTTAAGTTTCTGGCCAAGTTTATCAGCATAATTGGAGGTCTGCCTGTAGTCCAATTGTGATGAAAACCCTTTAAACCATTATATCCACGCAATTAATATTATTTTATCAAAAGGACTGTGTTTGTATCAGCCGTTTATCTGACATTTATCAACCAGAAAAATCTTACCTTAGGAGATTGTCATTCCCAGCGCCACTTTCTTGGTTCACGGTGTCACTGTCAATGGCAAATTCCCATGAGCCTCTGCGAAGTGTCACGGCGGCTCGTCAACCAATCCCGTCCCTAAACCTATCTAACAATGTGATAAGCACTAAATAAAGTTAGATAAAACCCATTTGTGTCGTTTAATTGTGTTAACTGTTCCCCTGCAACCGCAAATTTAATTCGCAACAACATATTTGGAAATAAATCGATTAACGCAAATCGCGGCTATTTAGCATTAGCAAGCCGGAAGTACCCAAAGCCCTTGCCAAGTATCCCAACGGCTTCCGTACCACAAATATTTTCCAAAACTCATACCACAAAGTGTTAAAAAGCGAATAAACTTCCATTAAGGTCATTGGTATTATTCAAATGCATTAACCGGTCCCATTTATCCGTAAATTCAATTGCTAACATTAATAAGATCGCATATTTAGGACGAAATCGCTCTTCCTCCTTCTTCTCTTTTCTTTTTTGGCGTACCGGCGCCAACGTCATGAGCATTAGCAACCCGGAAGTACCCACAAGCCCTCGCACTAGCAACCCGGAAGTACCTATAACCCCTGCAAAATGTCGTAGTGGACCCCGTTAATCGAAAATATTATTAAAATTACCCATCCCAGTGATAATAACAGAATACATTTCGATTGCTTTTGTTAACTCGCACTACCCGGTCACTATTGTCCGTAAATCCACTCGCCCACCACAATAATAAAACTGTGCAATTAAAACGAAATAGCCGTGCGCGTCAAGTGGCTAGTAAACGTTAGCCAAGCCGGAAGTATCCGTGATGACGCTTACATTGTCATGGCAAGCAACTGTCCCCAAGCGTATTCATTACAATATCCACCCCAAAAGCGATCAAAATAAACAAAATGTTAAAAAACAATTTAATACTATCTATTAGCGTTATTCCCACTTATTTATTTCTACATTTAAAAGATAATAATAACCAATTAGTGATTCTATCCAACTAAGCCCTGTTTGCCAGACAGCCATTTTATGTGTCTATGGCGCCCTCGTGTGTACTCTCCCGTCCTCTATCTTCTCTTTTAGTCTGGAAAGAAAACTCCCTTAGAATTTGTTCGAGTTAAGAATAGAGTCTGATTAAAGTTTAGACTTTTCTTTTTTATTTTGGTCAAAATTAAAAAAAAGGAGAGAGAAAGAGAGAGAGAAAGAGAGAGAGTGCGAGAGAGCGAGAGAGGGAGAGAGAAAGAGAGAGAGAACGAGAGAGCGAGAGAGCGAGAGAGCAAGAGAGAGAGAGAGAGAGAGAGAGAGAGAGAGAGGGCAAAAGAGAGAGAGAGAGAGAGAGAGAGAGAGAGAGCGAGAGAGAGAGAAAGAGAGAGAAAAAAACGAGGGAACGAGAGAGCAAGAGAGAGAGCGAGAGAGAAAGAGAGAGCGAGAGAGAGAGAGGTTAGGGTTAGGGTCAGGGTCAGGGTTAGGGTTAGAGAGAAAGAGAGAGAGAGAGAGAGAGAGAGAGAGCGAGAGAGAGAGAGGGAGAGAGAGAAAAAAGAGAGAGAAAACGAGAGAGCGAGAGAGCGAGAGAGAGAGAGAGAGGTTAGGGTCAGGGTTAGGGTTAGAGAGAAAGAGAGAGAGAGCGCGAGAGGGAGAGAGAGAAAGCGAGAGAGAAAACGAGAGAGCGAGAGAGCAAGAGAGAGCGAGAGCGAGAGAGAGAGAGAGAGAGGTTAGGGTTAGGGTTAGAGAGAAAGAAAGAAAGAGAGAGAGAGAGCGAGAGAGCAAGAGAGAGGGAGAGAGAACGAGAGAGAACGAGAGAACGAGAGTACGAGAGAGAGAGAGAGAGAGAGAGAGAGAGAGAGAGAGAGAGAGAGAGAGAGAGAGAGAGAGGGAGACCACGGATGGGTAATGGGAAATGTGACTGCATCTCAACCAAAACCCCGAGTTTTCTGACCCGACACATGGTCTTATATCCCTCCCCCCCTAGGATAGAAAAGGGGAGGAGAGATGTGGGGGAGAGGAAACATATGTAGAAAGGAAATTGGGAAAATAAGAAAAGTATGCGACTCGGTAATTTGGGTCAGGGAATACTGGGATGTCCGATAGGCTCAGGCGAGTTAGGTTTATAAGGTTATCTCGCTACACATTCCCCAAAGGGTCCGCCGACCCAGTTGGTTAGATAGAAGGCAGCGGAAGGCACAGGCCGGCGCATGTCTCCTTCAGTAAACCTCGCCGTACCGGAGTCGCATAAATTCTGGAATGGGTACGAAGGACGGCGAAGTGAGAATGCACCTCAACCAGAACCTCCCCCGAGTAGCTGAGGCGCTACCCAGGTCTTCGGCCAGCAAGATGGAAAAATAGTGAAAAGTGAGAGAAGAAAGCAACCTAAAGTCCTACCCTTGGATTATATTATGTCTATTAACTTTGAAGTATTTTTGACCTAATATCTTGTTTTTATATTCAACCAACAGCTTTCTTTAGAAGGGATCCCATTAAGTCGTCTTTGTTGTGGGTAATTTGAGCGTCAGAATTTCGTAGACACGTCATCAGTAGTGGACCTTGGGGTCACAGAGTGTTTCGGCCATTATCACCAGACACCCTCGCCCAAGGGAGGCCCCGCCGGGGTTGATCGAGCCCCGGTGTGTGTCTACCTAGTCAATTAAAATTACAGTTATTTGTCAAGTCAACTGCCCAGCTTTAACGCAGACAGAAAAGATCAATAGGTCTGTCTTTGTCTCTTTTAATTTATTGATTCATTGAATTTAAACCATCATTACGTATGTTTGTACTTAACTCAATGTTATATTATTTCATTTAAGTTTCTGGCCAAGTTTATCAGCATAATTGGAGGTCTGCCTGTAGTCCAATTGTGATGAAAACCCTTTAAACCATTATATCCACGCAATTAATATTATTTTATCAAAAGGACTGTGTTTGTATCAGCCGTTTATCTGACATTTATCAACCAGAAAAATCTTACCTTAGGAGATTGTCATTCCCAGCGCCACTTTCTTGGTTCACGGTGTCACTGTCAATGGCAAATTCCCATGAGCCTCTGCGAAGTGTCACGGCGGCTCGTCAACCAATCCCGTCCCTAAACCTATCTAACAATGTGATAAGCACTAAATAAAGTTAGATAAAACCCATTTGTGTCGTTTAATTGTGTTAACTGTTCCCCTGCAACCGCAAATTTAATTCGCAACAACATATTTGGAAATAAATCGATTAACGCAAATCGCGGCTATTTAGCATTAGCAAGCCGGAAGTACCCAAAGCCCTTGCCAAGTATCCCAACGGCTTCCGTACCACAAATATTTTCCAAAACTCATACCACAAAGTGTTAAAAAGCGAATAAACTTCCATTAAGGTCATTGGTATTATTCAAATGCATTAACCGGTCCCATTTATCCGTAAATTCAATTGCTAACATTAATAAGATCGCATATTTAGGACGAAATCGCTCTTCCTCCTTCTTCTCTTTTCTTTTTTGGCGTACCGGCGCCAACGTCATGAGCATTAGCAACCCGGAAGTACCCACAAGCCCTCGCACTAGCAACCCGGAAGTACCTATAACCCCTGCAAAATGTCGTAGTGGACCCCGTTAATCGAAAATATTATTAAAATTACCCATCCCAGTGATAATAACAGAATACATTTCGATTGCTTTTGTTAACTCGCACTACCCGGTCACTATTGTCCGTAAATCCACTCGCCCACCACAATAATAAAACTGTGCAATTAAAACGAAATAGCCGTGCGCGTCAAGTGGCTAGTAAACGTTAGCCAAGCCGGAAGTATCCGTGATGACGCTTACATTGTCATGGCAAGCAACTGTCCCCAAGCGTATTCATTACAATATCCACCCCAAAAGCGATCAAAATAAACAAAATGTTAAAAAACAATTTAATACTATCTATTAGCGTTATTCCCACTTATTTATTTCTACATTTAAAAGATAATAATAACCAATTAGTGATTCTATCCAACTAAGCCCTGTTTGCCAGACAGCCATTTTATGTGTCTATGGCGCCCTCGTGTGTACTCTCCCGTCCTCTATCTTCTCTTTTAGTCTGGAAAGAAAACTCCCTTAGAATTTGTTCGAGTTAAGAATAGAGTCTGATTAAAGTTTAGACTTTTCTTTTTTATTTTGGTCAAAATTAAAAAAAAGGAGAGAGAAAGAGAGAGAGAAAGAGAGAGAGCGCGAGAGAGCGAGAGAGGGAGAGAGAAAGAGAGAGAGAACGAGAGAGCGAGAGAGCGAGAGAGCAAGAGAGAGAGAGAGAGAGAGAGAGAGAGAGAGAGGGCAAAAGAGAGAGAGAGAGAGAGAGAGAGAGAGAGAGAGAGAGCGAGAGAGAGAGAAAGAGAGAGAAAAAAACGAGGGAACGAGAGAGCAAGAGAGAGAGCGAGAGAGAAAGAGAGAGCGAGAGAGAGAGAGGTTAGGGTTAGGGTCAGGGTCAGGGTTAGGGTTAGAGAGAAAGAGAGAGAGAGAGAGAGAGAGAGAGAGAGCGAGAGAGAGAGAGGGAGAGAGAGAAAAAAGAGAGAGAAAACGAGAGAGCGAGAGAGCGAGAGAGAGAGAGAGAGGTTAGGGTCAGGGTTAGGGTTAGAGAGAAAGAGAGAGAGAGCGCGAGAGGGAGAGAGAGAAAGCGAGAGAGAAAACGAGAGAGCGAGAGAGCAAGAGAGAGCGAGAGCGAGAGAGAGAGAGAGAGAGGTTAGGGTTAGGGTTAGAGAGAAAGAAAGAAAGAGAGAGAGAGAGCGAGAGAGCAAGAGAGAGGGAGAGAGAACGAGAGAGAACGAGAGAACGAGAGTACGAGAGAGAGAGAGAGAGAGAGAGAGAGAGAGAGAGAGAGAGAGAGAGAGAGAGAGAGAGAGAGGGAGACCACGGATGGGTAATGGGAAATGTGACTGCATCTCAACCAAAACCCCGAGTTTTCTGACCCGACACATGGTCTTATATCCCTCCCCCCCTAGGATAGAAAAGGGGAGGAGAGATGTGGGGGAGAGGAAACATATGTAGAAAGGAAATTGGGAAAATAAGAAAAGTATGCGACTCGGTAATTTGGGTCAGGGAATACTGGGATGTCCGATAGGCTCAGGCGAGTTAGGTTTATAAGGTTATCTCGCTACACATTCCCCAAAGGGTCCGCCGACCCAGTTGGTTAGATAGAAGGCAGCGGAAGGCACAGGCCGGCGCATGTCTCCTTCAGTAAACCTCGCCGTACCGGAGTCGCATAAATTCTGGAATGGGTACGAAGGACGGCGAAGTGAGAATGCACCTCAACCAGAACCTCCCCCGAGTAGCTGAGGCGCTACCCAGGTCTTCGGCCAGCAAGATGGAAAAATAGTGAAAAGTGAGAGAAGAAAGCAACCTAAAGTCCTACCCTTGGATTATATTATGTCTATTAACTTTGAAGTATTTTTGACCTAATATCTTGTTTTTATATTCAACCAACAGCTTTCTTTAGAAGGGATCCCATTAAGTCGTCTTTGTTGTGGGTAATTTGAGCGTCAGAATTTCGTAGACACGTCATCAGTAGTGGACCTTGGGGTCACAGAGTGTTTCGGCCATTATCACCAGACACCCTCGCCCAAGGGAGGCCCCGCCGGGGTTGATCGAGCCCCGGTGTGTGTCTACCTAGTCAATTAAAATTACAGTTATTTGTCAAGTCAACTGCCCAGCTTTAACGCAGACAGAAAAGATCAATAGGTCTGTCTTTGTCTCTTTTAATTTATTGATTCATTGAATTTAAACCATCATTACGTATGTTTGTACTTAACTCAATGTTATATTATTTCATTTAAGTTTCTGGCCAAGTTTATCAGCATAATTGGAGGTCTGCCTGTAGTCCAATTGTGATGAAAACCCTTTAAACCATTATATCCACGCAATTAATATTATTTTATCAAAAGGACTGTGTTTGTATCAGCCGTTTATCTGACATTTATCAACCAGAAAAATCTTACCTTAGGAGATTGTCATTCCCAGCGCCACTTTCTTGGTTCACGGTGTCACTGTCAATGGCAAATTCCCATGAGCCTCTGCGAAGTGTCACGGCGGCTCGTCAACCAATCCCGTCCCTAAACCTATCTAACAATGTGATAAGCACTAAATAAAGTTAGATAAAACCCATTTGTGTCGTTTAATTGTGTTAACTGTTCCCCTGCAACCGCAAATTTAATTCGCAACAACATATTTGGAAATAAATCGATTAACGCAAATCGCGGCTATTTAGCATTAGCAAGCCGGAAGTACCCAAAGCCCTTGCCAAGTATCCCAACGGCTTCCGTACCACAAATATTTTCCAAAACTCATACCACAAAGTGTTAAAAAGCGAATAAACTTCCATTAAGGTCATTGGTATTATTCAAATGCATTAACCGGTCCCATTTATCCGTAAATTCAATTGCTAACATTAATAAGATCGCATATTTAGGACGAAATCGCTCTTCCTCCTTCTTCTCTTTTCTTTTTTGGCGTACCGGCGCCAACGTCATGAGCATTAGCAACCCGGAAGTACCCACAAGCCCTCGCACTAGCAACCCGGAAGTACCTATAACCCCTGCAAAATGTCGTAGTGGACCCCGTTAATCGAAAATATTATTAAAATTACCCATCCCAGTGATAATAACAGAATACATTTCGATTGCTTTTGTTAACTCGCACTACCCGGTCACTATTGTCCGTAAATCCACTCGCCCACCACAATAATAAAACTGTGCAATTAAAACGAAATAGCCGTGCGCGTCAAGTGGCTAGTAAACGTTAGCCAAGCCGGAAGTATCCGTGATGACGCTTACATTGTCATGGCAAGCAACTGTCCCCAAGCGTATTCATTACAATATCCACCCCAAAAGCGATCAAAATAAACAAAATGTTAAAAAACAATTTAATACTATCTATTAGCGTTATTCCCACTTATTTATTTCTACATTTAAAAGATAATAATAACCAATTAGTGATTCTATCCAACTAAGCCCTGTTTGCCAGACAGCCATTTTATGTGTCTATGGCGCCCTCGTGTGTACTCTCCCGTCCTCTATCTTCTCTTTTAGTCTGGAAAGAAAACTCCCTTAGAATTTGTTCGAGTTAAGAATAGAGTCTGATTAAAGTTTAGACTTTTCTTTTTTATTTTGGTCAAAATTAAAAAAAAGGAGAGAGAAAGAGAGAGAGAAAGAGAGAGAGCGCGAGAGAGCGAGAGAGGGAGAGAGAAAGAGAGAGAGAACGAGAGAGCGAGAGAGCGAGAGAGCAAGAGAGAGAGAGAGAGAGAGAGAGAGAGAGAGAGGGCAAAAGAGAGAGAGAGAGAGAGAGAGAGAGAGAGAGAGAGCGAGAGAGAGAGAAAGAGAGAGAAAAAAACGAGGGAACGAGAGAGCAAGAGAGAGAGCGAGAGAGAAAGAGAGAGCGAGAGAGAGAGAGGTTAGGGTTAGGGTCAGGGTTAGGGTTAGAGAGAAAGAGAGAGAGAGAGAGAGAGAGAGAGAGCGAGA
Source organism: Syngnathus scovelli (assembly GCF_024217435.2). Taxonomy (NCBI): domain Eukaryota; kingdom Metazoa; phylum Chordata; class Actinopteri; order Syngnathiformes; family Syngnathidae; genus Syngnathus; species Syngnathus scovelli. The sequence continues at coordinate 14,061,986 of NC_090861.1, forward strand.
GAGAGAGAGGGAGAGAGAGAAAAAAGAGAGAGAAAACGAGAGAGCGAGAGAGCGAGAGAGAGAGAGAGAGGTTAGGGTCAGGGTTAGGGTTAGAGAGAAAGAGAGAGAGAGCGCGAGAGGGAGAGAGAGAAAGCGAGAGAGAAAACGAGAGAGCGAGAGAGCAAGAGAGAGCGAGAGCGAGAGAGAGAGAGAGAGAGGTTAGGGTTAGGGTTAGAGAGAAAGAAAGAAAGAGAGAGAGAGAGCGAGAGAGCAAGAGAGAGGGAGAGAGAACGAGAGAGAACGAGAGAACGAGAGTACGAGAGAGAGAGAGAGAGAGAGAGAGAGAGAGAGAGAGAGAGAGAGAGAGAGAGAGAGAGAGGGAGACCACGGATGGGTAATGGGAAATGTGACTGCATCTCAACCAAAACCCCGAGTTTTCTGACCCGACACATGGTCTTATATCCCTCCCCCCCTAGGATAGAAAAGGGGAGGAGAGATGTGGGGGAGAGGAAACATATGTAGAAAGGAAATTGGGAAAATAAGAAAAGTATGCGACTCGGTAATTTGGGTCAGGGAATACTGGGATGTCCGATAGGCTCAGGCGAGTTAGGTTTATAAGGTTATCTCGCTACACATTCCCCAAAGGGTCCGCCGACCCAGTTGGTTAGATAGAAGGCAGCGGAAGGCACAGGCCGGCGCATGTCTCCTTCAGTAAACCTCGCCGTACCGGAGTCGCATAAATTCTGGAATGGGTACGAAGGACGGCGAAGTGAGAATGCACCTCAACCAGAACCTCCCCCGAGTAGCTGAGGCGCTACCCAGGTCTTCGGCCAGCAAGATGGAAAAATAGTGAAAAGTGAGAGAAGAAAGCAACCTAAAGTCCTACCCTTGGATTATATTATGTCTATTAACTTTGAAGTATTTTTGACCTAATATCTTGTTTTTATATTCAACCAACAGCTTTCTTTAGAAGGGATCCCATTAAGTCGTCTTTGTTGTGGGTAATTTGAGCGTCAGAATTTCGTAGACACGTCATCAGTAGTGGACCTTGGGGTCACAGAGTGTTTCGGCCATTATCACCAGACACCCTCGCCCAAGGGAGGCCCCGCCGGGGTTGATCGAGCCCCGGTGTGTGTCTACCTAGTCAATTAAAATTACAGTTATTTGTCAAGTCAACTGCCCAGCTTTAACGCAGACAGAAAAGATCAATAGGTCTGTCTTTGTCTCTTTTAATTTATTGATTCATTGAATTTAAACCATCATTACGTATGTTTGTACTTAACTCAATGTTATATTATTTCATTTAAGTTTCTGGCCAAGTTTATCAGCATAATTGGAGGTCTGCCTGTAGTCCAATTGTGATGAAAACCCTTTAAACCATTATATCCACGCAATTAATGTTATTTTATCAAAAGGACTGTGTTTGTATCAGCCGTTTATCTGACATTTATCAACCAGAAAAATCTTACCTTAGGAGATTGTCATTCCCAGCGCCACTTTCTTGGTTCACGGTGTCACTGTCAATGGCAAATTCCCATGAGCCTCTGCGAAGTGTCACGGCGGCTCGTCAACCAATCCCGTCCCTAAACCTATCTAACAATGTGATAAGCACTAAATAAAGTTAGATAAAACCCATTTGTGTCGTTTAATTGTGTTAACTGTTCCCCTGCAACCGCAAATTTAATTCGCAACAACATATTTGGAAATAAATCGATTAACGCAAATCGCGGCTATTTAGCATTAGCAAGCCGGAAGTACCCAAAGCCCTTGCCAAGTATCCCAACGGCTTCCGTACCACAAATATTTTCCAAAACTCATACCACAAAGTGTTAAAAAGCGAATAAACTTCCATTAAGGTCATTGGTATTATTCAAATGCATTAACCGGTCCCATTTATCCGTAAATTCAATTGCTAACATTAATAAGATCGCATATTTAGGACGAAATCGCTCTTCCTCCTTCTTCTCTTTTCTTTTTTGGCGTACCGGCGCCAACGTCATGAGCATTAGCAACCCGGAAGTACCCACAAGCCCTCGCACTAGCAACCCGGAAGTACCTATAACCCCTGCAAAATGTCGTAGTGGACCCCGTTAATCGAAAATATTATTAAAATTACCCATCCCAGTGATAATAACAGAATACATTTCGATTGCTTTTGTTAACTCGCACTACCCGGTCACTATTGTCCGTAAATCCACTCGCCCACCACAATAATAAAACTGTGCAATTAAAACGAAATAGCCGTGCGCGTCAAGTGGCTAGTAAACGTTAGCCAAGCCGGAAGTATCCGTGATGACGCTTACATTGTCATGGCAAGCAACTGTCCCCAAGCGTATTCATTACAATATCCACCCCAAAAGCGATCAAAATAAACAAAATGTTAAAAAACAATTTAATACTATCTATTAGCGTTATTCCCACTTATTTATTTCTACATTTAAAAGATAATAATAACCAATTAGTGATTCTATCCAACTAAGCCCTGTTTGCCAGACAGCCATTTTATGTGTCTATGGCGCCCTCGTGTGTACTCTCCCGTCCTCTATCTTCTCTTTTAGTCTGGAAAGAAAACTCCCTTAGAATTTGTTCGAGTTAAGAATAGAGTCTGATTAAAGTTTAGACTTTTCTTTTTTATTTTGGTCAAAATTAAAAAAAAGGAGAGAGAAAGAGAGAGAGAAAGAGAGAGAGCGCGAGAGAGCGAGAGAGGGAGAGAGAAAGAGAGAGAGAACGAGAGAGCGAGAGAGCGAGAGAGCAAGAGAGAGAGAGAGAGAGAGAGAGAGAGAGAGAGGGCAAAAGAGAGAGAGAGAGAGAGAGAGAGAGAGAGAGAGAGCGAGAGAGAGAGAAAGAGAGAGAAAAAAACGAGGGAACGAGAGAGCAAGAGAGAGAGCGAGAGAGAAAGAGAGAGCGAGAGAGAGAGAGGTTAGGGTTAGGGTCAGGGTCAGGGTTAGGGTTAGAGAGAAAGAGAGAGAGAGAGAGAGAGAGAGAGAGCGAGAGAGAGAGAGGGAGAGAGAGAAAAAAGAGAGAGAAAACGAGAGAGCGAGAGAGCGAGAGAGAGAGAGAGAGGTTAGGGTCAGGGTTAGGGTTAGAGAGAAAGAGAGAGAGAGCGCGAGAGGGAGAGAGAGAAAGCGAGAGAGAAAACGAGAGAGCGAGAGAGCAAGAGAGAGCGAGAGCGAGAGAGAGAGAGAGAGAGAGGTTAGGGTTAGGGTTAGAGAGAAAGAAAGAAAGAGAGAGAGAGAGCGAGAGAGCAAGAGAGAGGGAGAGAGAACAAGAGAGAACGAGAGAACGAGAGTACGAGAGAGAGAGAGAGAGAGAGAGAGAGAGAGAGAGAGAGAGAGAGAGAGAGAGAGAGAGAGAGAGGGAGACCACGGATGGGTAATGGGAAATGTGACTGCATCTCAACCAAAACCCCGAGTTTTCTGACCCGACACATGGTCTTATATCCCTCCCCCCCTAGGATAGAAAAGGGGAGGAGAGATGTGGGGGAGAGGAAACATATGTAGAAAGGAAATTGGGAAAATAAGAAAAGTATGCGACTCGGTAATTTGGGTCAGGGAATACTGGGATGTCCGATAGGCTCAGGCGAGTTAGGTTTATAAGGTTATCTCGCTACACATTCCCCAAAGGGTCCGCCGACCCAGTTGGTTAGATAGAAGGCAGCGGAAGGCACAGGCCGGCGCATGTCTCCTTCAGTAAACCTCGCCGTACCGGAGTCGCATAAATTCTGGAATGGGTACGAAGGACGGCGAAGTGAGAATGCACCTCAACCAGAACCTCCCCCGAGTAGCTGAGGCGCTACCCAGGTCTTCGGCCAGCAAGATGGAAAAATAGTGAAAAGTGAGAGAAGAAAGCAACCTAAAGTCCTACCCTTGGATTATATTATGTCTATTAACTTTGAAGTATTTTTGACCTAATATCTTGTTTTTATATTCAACCAACAGCTTTCTTTAGAAGGGATCCCATTAAGTCGTCTTTGTTGTGGGTAATTTGAGCGTCAGAATTTCGTAGACACGTCATCAGTAGTGGACCTTGGGGTCACAGAGTGTTTCGGCCATTATCACCAGACACCCTCGCCCAAGGGAGGCCCCGCCGGGGTTGATCGAGCCCCGGTGTGTGTCTACCTAGTCAATTAAAATTACAGTTATTTGTCAAGTCAACTGCCCAGCTTTAACGCAGACAGAAAAGATCAATAGGTCAGTCTTTGTCTCTTTTAAATTATTGATTCATTGAATTTAAACCATCATTACGTATGTTTGTACTTAACTCAATGTTATATTATTTCATTTAAGTTTCTGGCCAAGTTTATCAGCATAATTGGAGGTCTGCCTGTAGTCCAATTGTGATGAAAACCCTTTAAACCATTATATCCACGCAATTAATATTATTTTATCAAAAGGACTGTGTTTGTATCAGCCGTTTATCTGACATTTATCAACCAGAAAAATCTTACCTTAGGAGATTGTCATTCCCAGCGCCACTTTCTTGGTTCACGGTGTCACTGTCAATGGCAAATTCCCATGAGCCTCTGCGAAGTGTCACGGCGGCTCGTCAACCAATCCCGTCCCTAAACCTATCTAACAATGTGATAAGCACTAAATAAAGTTAGATAAAACCCATTTGTGTCGTTTAATTGTGTTAACTGTTCCCCTGCAACCGCAAATTTAATTCGCAACAACATATTTGGAAATAAATCGATTAACGCAAATCGCGGCTATTTAGCATTAGCAAGCCGGAAGTACCCAAAGCCCTTGCCAAGTATCCCAACGGCTTCCGTACCACAAATATTTTCCAAAACTCATACCACAAAGTGTTAAAAAGCGAATAAACTTCCATTAAGGTCATTGGTATTATTCAAATGCATTAACCGGTCCCATTTATCCGTAAATTCAATTGCTAACATTAATAAGATCGCATATTTAGGACGAAATCGCTCTTCCTCCTTCTTCTCTTTTCTTTTTTGGCGTACCGGCGCCAACGTCATGAGCATTAGCAACCCGGAAGTACCCACAAGCCCTCGCACTAGCAACCCGGAAGTACCTATAACCCCTGCAAAATGTCGTAGTGGACCCCGTTAATCGAAAATATTATTAAAATTACCCATCCCAGTGATAATAACAGAATACATTTCGATTGCTTTTGTTAACTCGCACTACCCGGTCACTATTGTCCGTAAATCCACTCGCCCACCACAATAATAAAACTGTGCAATTAAAACGAAATAGCCGTGCGCGTCAAGTGGCTAGTAAACGTTAGCCAAGCCGGAAGTATCCGTGATGACGCTTACATTGTCATGGCAACCAACTGTCCCCAAGCGTATTCATTACAATATCCACCCCAAAAGCGATCAAAATAAACAAAATGTTAAAAAACAATTTAATACTATCTATTAGCGTTATTCCCACTTATTTATTTCTACATTTAAAAGATAATAATAACCAATTAGTGATTCTATCCAACTAAGCCCTGTTTGCCAGACAGCCATTTTATGTGTCTATGGCGCCCTCGTGTGTACTCTCCCGTCCTCTATCTTCTCTTTTAGTCTGGAAAGAAAACTCCCTTAGAATTTGTTCGAGTTAAGAATAGAGTCTGATTAAAGTTTAGACTTTTCTTTTTTATTTTGGTCAAAATTAAAAAAAAGGAGAGAGAAAGAGAGAGAGAAAGAGAGAGAGCGCGAGAGAGCGAAAGAGGGAGAGAGAAAGAGCGAGAGAACGAGAGAGCGAGAGAGCGAGAGAGCAAGAGAGAGAGAGAGAGAGAGAGAGAGAGGGCAAAAGAGAGAGAGAGAGAGAGAGAGAGAGAGAGAGAGAGAGAGAGAGAGAAAGAGAGAGAAAAAAACGAGGGAACGAGAGAGCAAGAGAGAGAGCGAGAGAGAGAGAGAGAGCGAGAGAGAGAGAGGTTAGGGTTAGGGTCAGGGTTAGGGTTAGAGAGAAAGAGAGAGAGAGAGAGAGAGAGAGAGAGAGAGAGAGGGAGAGAGAGAAAAAAGAGAGAGAAAACGAGAGAGCGAGAGAGAGAGAGAGAGAGAGAGAGAGAGGTTAGGGTCAGGGTTAGGGTTAGAGAGAAAGAGAGAGAGAGCGCGAGAGGGAGAGAGAGAAAGCGAGAGAGAAAACGAGAGAGCGAGAGAGGGTTAGGGTTAGGGTTAGGGTTAGGGGTTAGGGTTAGGGTTAGGGTTAGGGTTAGGGGGGGGGGGGTTAGGGTTAGGGTTAGGGTTATGGTTAGGGTTAGGGTTGGATTTGGATTGTGGAGTCCACCTACCAGGGACGGGGAACTGATGTCCCCCCCTAGCAGAAGAGGACAACGCACGGTCCATCCATCCGTGGCCATGCCTCGCCACCCGCTCCCGCCCCCGGGTTGCAGGCTGGCGCTGTCGCCCCCTACGGACAACTGTCCATTCCCCGTTGTAATTAAATGACATATTAATTTTTGGACTTCAAATTTTTATTATGTTTTATTTAAATATTTTTAATTTTCAAAATTTCAATGAGTGGGTAAAATTAGAATTTTTAGACTTTTTATTCTAAAACAAATTATCAAATGTCTATTTTTCAAAAAGATTTTTAGTGTCCAAATTGTCCGAATTTAGCAACGTAATTTATTCCAATGAAATAAAATAAATGATTTGTAAATAACTGTAAATAAAATAAACAATAGTAAATTATTAAATCGACTATAAATAGGAAATTATTAAATTGAATGTAAATAGTAGTGTGCCTTAACAACGTTTCGGCTATACTAAGCCTTCTTCAGGTCTGGCACACCCGTATTAAATGAAATATTTTTGTTTCTCATAGGGTACAACGATGTGTCTTGCTCGAAATTCGAATTCGTACTGAAGGTCTTTTGTTTTGTAAATTCTTTTTATTACATCTTTTTGGTTTTTCAAAATTTCGTTCTAGAAACGTAACATGTTTTAGCTTGTATTTGCGTTTTCCAATTGACTTTAATAAGATACTAGTCTTATTCGGTTTAAACGAAAAAATTACAATTAGTCAAATTGAAATAGTATATTTCTATAAAGATAATTTTTTTTTTTTTTTTTTTTTTTTTTTTTTTTTTTTTTTTCCTCAGGGGTCCAGGGTGCAAGATTGCGGTTCCATCTGCAGGTAAGTAGTTCCATCCATAGGTAAGTAGTGAAGGTAGGTGTGTACATATTTATTGATTTTTTTTTTTTTTTTTTTTTTTTTTTTTTTTTTTGTGGGTGAGTATGGGTTTAGGGTTAGGGTTAGGGTTAGGGTTGGGATTAGGGTTAGGGTTAGGGTTAGGGTTAGGGTTAGGGTGGGGTTGGGGTTAGGGTTAGGGTTAGGGTTAGGGTGGGGTTAGGGTTAGGGTTAGGGTTAGGGTGGGGTTGGGGTTAGGGTTAGGGTTAGGGTGGGGTTGGGGTTAGGGTGGGGTTGGGGTTAGGGTTGGGGTTAGGGTTGGGGTTAGGGTTAGGGTTAGGGTTAGGGGTAGGGGTTAGGGTTAGGGTTAGGGTTAGGGTTAGGGTTAGGGGTTGGGTTAGGGTTAGGGTTAGGGTTAGGGTTAGGGTGATAGGGTTAGGGTTAGGGTTAGGGTGATAGGGTTAGGGTTAGGGTTAGGGTCAGGGTCAGGGTCAGGGTTAGGGTTAGGGTCAGGGTCAGGGTTAGGGTTAGGGTTAGGGTTAGGGTTAGGGTCAGGGTCAGGGTTAGGGTTAGGGTTAGGGTTAGGGTTAGGGTTAGGTTTTGAGTACAGAGACCCACTCCAAAAGGAGCGAGGAGGTGCACGGACCTCCCGGTCCCAGGATCCCCTATCCTCCCTGTCCAAAAAATTGGGCGGTTGACGTGGTCCCCTCCGACCACGACTAACCACCGTCCACTCTGTCATTGTTGTTTTTTTTAACTTATTTAATTTTGAAAATTTAATGTATTTTTAACTTTATTTATTTACCAAAGCATTTAATGTACTAATTTGCCAATGAAATCCAATTCAATCCCTTTATTTATTCACGTATTTATTGAGACCCCCAAATCAATAAAGTCCCCAATAACCCAAACCCAGTGTATTGTGCCAAAAACAACAAACAAACTTCTTTTTAAATGAACTGAGACAAATACGACGTTTCGACCTTAATCGGTCTTCATCAGGTACAAAATAAATGAAAAAAATGAAAAAAATGAAGAAAACCCCAAAAAAATATATTAGTGAAAGAGTTGGCTAGTTTTTAAGAGAGCAGAGAGTTGTCGACTGTTCGAGGGACAAATGCACAATGAGCCTGTTTTTTTCTCTCGCCTCCTTTTATACTCTTTCATTTTTTCTTTTTTCCGGGTCCCTTTTCCTTTTTTCCTTTTGATTCGGATTTTATTTTGTTGACTTGTATATCACTTTTCGCACCATAAACCACTAAATACACTGGTCTAATTATTTTCATTCGTTCTGTTGCTTATTTTACATCAAATGTATAATTTGTGTTAATATTGTTTTATTTATTTATGTCTTTGTGACTCAATCATCAATTAATATTTAATGTTACCTCTTTGTTTTTAATACTTCTGAAATTTCGTAAATGATTTTAAATTAATTAGTATTTATACATTTTAAATTTTGACGTTCTAAACTTTTATGTATTTTTAAGCTTTCTTAGTGTTTTTGAAAATTTGTAATTGTCAATTTTTTAATTTTTACACGTTATACTCTGCAAAATTTTGTTCGTTGTAATTAGCGGCAGAATTATAATTTAGACGATTGTTGATGTTAGGATTGTGTGATGTGGTTAGGGTTAGGGTTAGGGTTAGGGTTAGGGGTTAGGGTTAGGGTTTGGGTTAGGGTTAGGGTTAGGGGTTAGGGTTAGGGTTAGGGTGGGGTTAGGGTTAGGGTTAGGATTAGGTTTGGGGTTAGGTTAGGATTATTGGTAAGGAGTAGGGATTGGGGTTAGGTTAGGATTATGGGTAAGGAGTAGGGATTGGGGTTAGGGATGGGATTGTAGTCAGGATCCAAATCAAGTGGTGTATGGTGAATCTTCAATGCTTAATGTTTAGTCCAATTGGCTCCCTAGTTCCCAATGTAACTATCCAATATCGTTCCCTCCCTTTTCTTTCTCTGTCTGTCCAATTAATGTTCCTTTGTAATCCCGCCATTCTCATTGCGGCCATACCATGATCAACAAAATGTTTAACTAAGGGTGTGTCCATTTCCTTCTTGTTCTTCACATTATACCGATGCTGATACATGCGTGTGGACAAATTGTTTCGTGATTCGCCAACATATTGGATCCCACATTTGTTACAAAAAATAACATAAACACAATTTCTAGATTTTGGGTTGAATCCCTGTTCAATTCCAAATACTGTTCCTGTTTCTATATTTTTAATGAAATTTAGTCTCTTGAATTGAGTGTCCAACAATAAGGGTTTGTCCCACTTCAATGTTGGCAATTTTGCCCGGATCAAAATGTCTGCCAGACTCTTGTTCCGCTTGTAGGCAGAAATGACCTTAGTCCCAGAAAATAGTCCATCTCGGACACCCAGTTCCTGGAAATTGGTTTTGAATTTCCTGTTCAACAGAGTACTGATTGATGAGAAGGTAGTGATCAGAGGGATGATCTTCTCTTGACCCTTGACCTTTCTCTCCTGAAAGGTACGAAGGCAGTGTCTGAGAAAGGGCTTACTATACCCCCGTTTCTTCAGAGTTGTAAACAAGATCTTAACCGCTTCGCAAAAATCCTCGTCTCTCGTACAAATCCGGCTAAATCTTAGGAGTTGTGACTTTACAATCCCCCTGAAGGTATGTACTGGATGGAAACTTGCTTTATGTAATAGGGCATGTGTGTCTGTAGTCTTAAAATAGACTTTAATGTCTAGCCTCTGACTATTCAAAAAATTGGGTCCCTTAAAAATTGTTGTGTCCAAAAAATTGATTGAATTCCTGTGAAATTCGGTCTTAAGCTGTATAGAGGGATCATGGGAGTTGAGGGTCTTCACAAACTCCTTGAAATCCTTTTCCGATCCTTCCCAAATACCCCATATATCGTCCAAGTATCGTAGGTAACAGGTCGGTCGTTGTTCACATTTTGACAATGCTCCTTCCTCCCAATTGGCCATGAAGATATTAGCATAGGCCGGTGCGAATTTCTTACCCATTGCCGTACCCTTGATCTGCAAATAGAATTTTTCATCAAACATGAAATCATTCCGGGTTAGGTTGATCTCCAATAATTTCAATAACTCGTCGTCCGGTCTCTTTGGATCCGGATGCTTTCGAAAAATTTGTTTAACGCATTCAATTCCGGCCTCAATTGGAATATTTGTATACAAGTTATTAACATCCATAGAGAAAAAGTTAAATTCTGAAGGGACCTGCAAGGCTTTGACCATGTCAATGAAGTGGTACGTATCTTGGACATAGGCAGGATGCTTGATTGACAGAGGAGTCAGATAGAACTCTAGATATTCCGCAGTGAAATAAGTTTCACTGCCACAGTCAGAGACTATTGGCCTTCCTGGAGGGACCTCAAAGGGGATCGTCCAACTTTCTGGATCTTTGTGTATCTTCGGCAAAATGTAAAACCGTCTCTCGCGTGGCTGTTGTTTGCCTCTTAAGTATAGTCGTTGTTTGGAACTGATGAATTTTTTGCTTACTAATGAGTCCAATATTTCCGTTACCATATGAATTGTTTCCATATATATTGGCTGGTCCAATTTTTTATAATAGTTTGTATCATTCAATTGTCTTTCTACTTCCAAAGTGTATTGTTCCCTACTCATGATGACAATTGCTGACCCCTTGTCAGCAGGCTTAATAACAATGTGCTTCATGTTTGCCAATTCCCGTAATGCTTTAACTTCCTGTAGTGACATGTTTGATTTCTCCGGAACTGACTTAAAATGTCTTCTGAAAACATTCCGATCCGCCTTTACTAAGTTTTGAATCGTGATTGGTAACTGGGTGATCGGTGGGGTCCAATGAGATGGGCCCACAAATGGAAGGACCTCTTTTCGATCAGAATTATTGAAGTGGGCAGTCAACATGACCCTACGGTGATATGTCTGTATATCTGACAACAATTGCGCCTTTTGACCTTTGCCTATGCCTAAGGTAGGTACGAAGGTCAGTCCCTTACTCAGTAGGCTGTGCTGAGGTCCCGAAAGTTTGAAGTTGTTCGATAAAACCACCACATTGGCGTCCTGTAGGGATAAAGTGTTTTCCGCCCCTGCCTGTGTCGGATTCAGGGGGTGTAGGAGTTTAAATAGGTCCTCCAATGATCCAACATATGTCTGGCTGTTTCCGGCGTCCAATGGATCCCCTTGTCATCCGTTTGGAACTTTTCCCCAGGCAGAAGGGGAATGTGTGGCATATTCCTTTCAATATGTTGGTTAAGGCTTGCTAAGTTCTCCTGTTCCACCTCTGGGAGCTGGCAAGAGAAATTCACCAGGGGAATCCAAATCTCTGCATATGGGAATGCCTGTTTGGCAGCTCTCAGCGCCCCCTGCACGTTCTTTTTCGTAGTATCCACTTTGTTTTCCCTGCTATTCAGTCCAAACGCCAACACTAGTTTCTCCACCGTGACTGTGGGCAGTGGCACTGTCCGTTCTAACAGCATTTGCCCATGGCGGAAATGGCTACCCGGATAGCTATCTATCTGTAGGTCACTAGTGGCATAGTCAGGAAACCTTGCAAGATTCGAATCCCCGATGATGAGCCACTTTTTAGCCGGCACCAGATTCCATACTACATTTTTCCGTTGTGTATTTTGGTGTCTGGTCACCCTAAACAATGGTGGTTCCAAGGAAGAAGGTAATAACCCAAAGTCTTCCAATTCTCTCTCCCCCTCATTACCCGAGTTCACTTCCTGGTGGACTTGAGCGTCCTCCTCCATTTGAAGTTGCCCCAACGGATTAGTTTGGGCCCCAATAGCCCATTCTTCTTCCTGAATTTCCTCAATCAGATCCAACAAGTTCGAAGGGGTATCGTCCAGGGTCAAAAACTCCCTCTCTATGTTAGGCTCTGGCAGGAGTAAGGGCTCTAGTTCCTGTAGAACATTATCTGCAGTGAGGGCTCCACTCACTGCTGCACTCGCCCTTTTGCGAACCTCCCTACGCTCCCGTGGGGGTTCGGCACGTGGAGATTCCCTCCGAGGCGCTCCTTGAGCCAAATCCGGATTCTCCTCATCTGTCCTGTCTGTTGCCGTGATCACCGGGACCACCTCTGCCGGTAGGTGATGGGTCCGGGATTGCTCGATCTGCTCCACAGACTCATGTGGACTTCCCGTATTCAACCCCATCTTTTTCATGACCATTGTCTTCGCCTGATCGAGTACTCCCTGTTGGAGCCGAGGTAAATTGCGTCTCGCCCAGCGGATTGCAACTTCAAAGGCCTCCTTCCAATTTGGAGTAAGAAGACCCAGAAGCTCATCCAAAATCACCTCCAACCCCGCCTGGTAATGTTCCTGTAGGATAAGGCAAGTGTTGTAACCCCAATTCTTAGCATTTCCACTAATCAGGTCCCTAGTACATTCTGACGGGACCGCAGGCTTAATCATGTTTGACAGGATCCCCACCATCCTTGCTATTGAATGTGGTTCTGGTTTCCCGGGCCCAGGAGACACATTGTGCAGATGGTGGACCTGTCGGATCAATGCATACAACTTTCGTATCATCTTTCCAAACTGGGGACTAGCTGGTTGTTTTCTGACATTGGGGTCAATCCCCCTCGGAGGAGTCTTCCCTTGAGTCAGTCGGAAAGTCGCACTAACAGCATCCGCATATGAGCGGTAATGCGGACCAGGAGGGCGAGGGAACCCGGGAGGGGGTACTGGCCGGTTAGGTTTTGAGTACAGAGACCCACTCCAAAAGGAGCGAGGTTAGGGTTAGGGTTAGGGTTAGGGTTAGGTTTATAAGGTTATCTCGCTACACATTCCCCAAAGGGTCCGCCGACCCAGTTGGTTAGATAGAAGGCAGCGGAAGGCACAGGCCGGCGCATGTCTCCTTCAGTAAACCTCGCCGTACCGGAGTCGCATAAATTCTGGAATGGGTACGAAGGACGGCGAAGTGAGAATGCACCTCAACCAGAACCTCCCCCGAGTAGCTGAGGCGCTACCCAGGTCTTCGGCCAGCAAGATGGAAAAATAGTGAAAAGTGAGAGAAGAAAGCAACCTAAAGTCCTACCCTTGGATTATATTATGTCTATTAACTTTGAAGTATTTTTGACCTAATATCTTGTTTTTATATTCAACCAACAGCTTTCTTTAGAAGGGATCCCATTAAGTCGTCTTTGTTGTGGGTAATTTGAGCGTCAGAATTTCGTAGACACGTCATCAGTAGTGGACCTTGGGGTCACAGAGTGTTTCGGCCATTATCACCAGACACCCTCGCCCAAGGGAGGCCCCGCCGGGGTTGATCGAGCCCCGGTGTGTGTCTACCTAGTCAATTAAAATTACAGTTATTTGTCAAGTCAACTGCCCAGCTTTAACGCAGACAGAAAAGATCAATAGGTCTGTCTTTGTCTCTTTTAATTTATTGATTCATTGAATTTAAACCATCATTACGTATGTTTGTACTTAACTCAATGTTATATTATTTCATTTAAGTTTCTGGCCAAGTTTATCAGCATAATTGGAGGTCTGCCTGTAGTCCAATTGTGATGAAAACCCTTTAAACCATTATATCCACGCAATTAATATTATTTTATCAAAAGGACTGTGTTTGTATCAGCCGTTTATCTGACATTTATCAACCAGAAAAATCTTACCTTAGGAGATTGTCATTCCCAGCGCCACTTTCTTGGTTCACGGTGTCACTGTCAATGGCAAATTCCCATGAGCCTCTGCGAAGTGTCACGGCGGCTCGTCAACCAATCCCGTCCCTAAACCTATCTAACAATGTGATAAGCACTAAATAAAGTTAGATAAAACCCATTTGTGTCGTTTAATTGTGTTAACTGTTCCCCTGCAACCGCAAATTTAATTCGCAACAACATATTTGGAAATAAATCGATTAACGCAAATCGCGGCTATTTAGCATTAGCAAGCCGGAAGTACCCAAAGCCCTTGCCAAGTATCCCAACGGCTTCCGTACCACAAATATTTTCCAAAACTCATACCACAAAGTGTTAAAAAGCGAATAAACTTCCATTAAGGTCATTGGTATTATTCAAATGCATTAACCGGTCCCATTTATCCGTAAATTCAATTGCTAACATTAATAAGATCGCATATTTAGGACGAAATCGCTCTTCCTCCTTCTTCTCTTTTCTTTTTTGGCGTACCGGCGCCAACGTCATGAGCATTAGCAACCCGGAAGTACCCACAAGCCCTCGCACTAGCAACCCGGAAGTACCTATAACCCCTGCAAAATGTCGTAGTGGACCCCGTTAATCGAAAATATTATTAAAATTACCCATCCCAGTGATAATAACAGAATACATTTCGATTGCTTTTGTTAACTCGCACTACCCGGTCACTATTGTCCGTAAATCCACTCGCCCACCACAATAATAAAACTGTGCAATTAAAACGAAATAGCCGTGCGCGTCAAGTGGCTAGTAAACGTTAGCCAAGCCGGAAGTATCCGTGATGACGCTTACATTGTCATGGCAAGCAACTGTCCCCAAGCGTATTCATTACAATATCCACCCCAAAAGCGATCAAAATAAACAAAATGTTAAAAAACAATTTAATACTATCTATTAGCGTTATTCCCACTTATTTATTTCTACATTTAAAAGATAATAATAACCAATTAGTGATTCTATCCAACTAAGCCCTGTTTGCCAGACAGCCATTTTATGTGTCTATGGCGCCCTCGTGTGTACTCTCCCGTCCTCTATCTTCTCTTTTAGTCTGGAAAGAAAACTCCCTTAGAATTTGTTCGAGTTAAGAATAGAGTCTGATTAAAGTTTAGACTTTTCTTTTTTATTTTGGTCAAAATTAAAAAAAAGGAGAGAGAAAGAGAGAGAGAAAGAGAGAGAGTGCGAGAGAGCGAGAGAGGGAGAGAGAAAGAGAGAGAGAACGAGAGAGCGAGAGAGCGAGAGAGCAAGAGAGAGAGAGAGAGAGAGAGAGAGAGAGAGAGGGCAAAAGAGAGAGAGAGAGAGAGAGAGAGAGAGAGAGCGAGAGAGAGAGAAAGAGAGAGAAAAAAACGAGGGAACGAGAGAGCAAGAGAGAGAGCGAGAGAGAAAGAGAGAGCGAGAGAGAGAGAGGTTAGGGTTAGGGTCAGGGTCAGGGTTAGGGTTAGAGAGAAAGAGAGAGAGAGAGAGAGAGAGAGAGAGCGAGAGAGAGAGAGGGAGAGAGAGAAAAAAGAGAGAGAAAACGAGAGAGCGAGAGAGCGAGAGAGAGAGAGAGAGGTTAGGGTCAGGGTTAGGGTTAGAGAGAAAGAGAGAGAGAGCGCGAGAGGGAGAGAGAGAAAGCGAGAGAGAAAACGAGAGAGCGAGAGAGCAAGAGAGAGCGAGAGCGAGAGAGAGAGAGAGAGAGGTTAGGGTTAGGGTTAGAGAGAAAGAAAGAAAGAGAGAGAGAGAGCGAGAGAGCAAGAGAGAGGGAGAGAGAACGAGAGAGAACGAGAGAACGAGAGTACGAGAGAGAGAGAGAGAGAGAGAGAGAGAGAGAGAGAGAGAGAGAGAGAGAGAGAGAGAGAGGGAGACCACGGATGGGTAATGGGAAATGTGACTGCATCTCAACCAAAACCCCGAGTTTTCTGACCCGACACATGGTCTTATATCCCTCCCCCCCTAGGATAGAAAAGGGGAGGAGAGATGTGGGGGAGAGGAAACATATGTAGAAAGGAAATTGGGAAAATAAGAAAAGTATGCGACTCGGTAATTTGGGTCAGGGAATACTGGGATGTCCGATAGGCTCAGGCGAGTTAGGTTTATAAGGTTATCTCGCTACACATTCCCCAAAGGGTCCGCCGACCCAGTTGGTTAGATAGAAGGCAGCGGAAGGCACAGGCCGGCGCATGTCTCCTTCAGTAAACCTCGCCGTACCGGAGTCGCATAAATTCTGGAATGGGTACGAAGGACGGCGAAGTGAGAATGCACCTCAACCAGAACCTCCCCCGAGTAGCTGAGGCGCTACCCAGGTCTTCGGCCAGCAAGATGGAAAAATAGTGAAAAGTGAGAGAAGAAAGCAACCTAAAGTCCTACCCTTGGATTATATTATGTCTATTAACTTTGAAGTATTTTTGACCTAATATCTTGTTTTTATATTCAACCAACAGCTTTCTTTAGAAGGGATCCCATTAAGTCGTCTTTGTTGTGGGTAATTTGAGCGTCAGAATTTCGTAGACACGTCATCAGTAGTGGACCTTGGGGTCACAGAGTGTTTCGGCCATTATCACCAGACACCCTCGCCCAAGGGAGGCCCCGCCGGGGTTGATCGAGCCCCGGTGTGTGTCTACCTAGTCAATTAAAATTACAGTTATTTGTCAAGTCAACTGCCCAGCTTTAACGCAGACAGAAAAGATCAATAGGTCTGTCTTTGTCTCTTTTAATTTATTGATTCATTGAATT
Organism: Syngnathus scovelli; assembly: GCF_024217435.2. Lineage (NCBI taxonomy): Eukaryota > Metazoa > Chordata > Actinopteri > Syngnathiformes > Syngnathidae > Syngnathus > Syngnathus scovelli. Next base: position 14,078,405 of record NC_090861.1, read on the forward strand.
TAAACCATCATTACGTATGTTTGTACTTAACTCAATGTTATATTATTTCATTTAAGTTTCTGGCCAAGTTTATCAGCATAATTGGAGGTCTGCCTGTAGTCCAATTGTGATGAAAACCCTTTAAACCATTATATCCACGCAATTAATATTATTTTATCAAAAGGACTGTGTTTGTATCAGCCGTTTATCTGACATTTATCAACCAGAAAAATCTTACCTTAGGAGATTGTCATTCCCAGCGCCACTTTCTTGGTTCACGGTGTCACTGTCAATGGCAAATTCCCATGAGCCTCTGCGAAGTGTCACGGCGGCTCGTCAACCAATCCCGTCCCTAAACCTATCTAACAATGTGATAAGCACTAAATAAAGTTAGATAAAACCCATTTGTGTCGTTTAATTGTGTTAACTGTTCCCCTGCAACCGCAAATTTAATTCGCAACAACATATTTGGAAATAAATCGATTAACGCAAATCGCGGCTATTTAGCATTAGCAAGCCGGAAGTACCCAAAGCCCTTGCCAAGTATCCCAACGGCTTCCGTACCACAAATATTTTCCAAAACTCATACCACAAAGTGTTAAAAAGCGAATAAACTTCCATTAAGGTCATTGGTATTATTCAAATGCATTAACCGGTCCCATTTATCCGTAAATTCAATTGCTAACATTAATAAGATCGCATATTTAGGACGAAATCGCTCTTCCTCCTTCTTCTCTTTTCTTTTTTGGCGTACCGGCGCCAACGTCATGAGCATTAGCAACCCGGAAGTACCCACAAGCCCTCGCACTAGCAACCCGGAAGTACCTATAACCCCTGCAAAATGTCGTAGTGGACCCCGTTAATCGAAAATATTATTAAAATTACCCATCCCAGTGATAATAACAGAATACATTTCGATTGCTTTTGTTAACTCGCACTACCCGGTCACTATTGTCCGTAAATCCACTCGCCCACCACAATAATAAAACTGTGCAATTAAAACGAAATAGCCGTGCGCGTCAAGTGGCTAGTAAACGTTAGCCAAGCCGGAAGTATCCGTGATGACGCTTACATTGTCATGGCAAGCAACTGTCCCCAAGCGTATTCATTACAATATCCACCCCAAAAGCGATCAAAATAAACAAAATGTTAAAAAACAATTTAATACTATCTATTAGCGTTATTCCCACTTATTTATTTCTACATTTAAAAGATAATAATAACCAATTAGTGATTCTATCCAACTAAGCCCTGTTTGCCAGACAGCCATTTTATGTGTCTATGGCGCCCTCGTGTGTACTCTCCCGTCCTCTATCTTCTCTTTTAGTCTGGAAAGAAAACTCCCTTAGAATTTGTTCGAGTTAAGAATAGAGTCTGATTAAAGTTTAGACTTTTCTTTTTTATTTTGGTCAAAATTAAAAAAAAGGAGAGAGAAAGAGAGAGAGAAAGAGAGAGAGCGCGAGAGAGCGAGAGAGGGAGAGAGAAAGAGAGAGAGAACGAGAGAGCGAGAGAGCGAGAGAGCAAGAGAGAGAGAGAGAGAGAGAGAGAGAGAGAGAGGGCAAAAGAGAGAGAGAGAGAGAGAGAGAGAGAGAGAGAGAGAGCGAGAGAGAGAGAAAGAGAGAGAAAAAAACGAGGGAACGAGAGAGCAAGAGAGAGAGCGAGAGAGAAAGAGAGAGCGAGAGAGAGAGAGGTTAGGGTTAGGGTCAGGGTCAGGGTTAGGGTTAGAGAGAAAGAGAGAGAGAGAGAGAGAGAGAGAGAGAGCGAGAGAGAGAGAGGGAGAGAGAGAAAAAAGAGAGAGAAAACGAGAGAGCGAGAGAGCGAGAGAGAGAGAGAGAGGTTAGGGTCAGGGTTAGGGTTAGAGAGAAAGAGAGAGAGAGCGCGAGAGGGAGAGAGAGAAAGCGAGAGAGAAAACGAGAGAGCGAGAGAGCAAGAGAGAGCGAGAGCGAGAGAGAGAGAGAGAGAGGTTAGGGTTAGGGTTAGAGAGAAAGAAAGAAAGAGAGAGAGAGAGCGAGAGAGCAAGAGAGAGGGAGAGAGAACGAGAGAGAACGAGAGAACGAGAGTACGAGAGAGAGAGAGAGAGAGAGAGAGAGAGAGAGAGAGAGAGAGAGAGAGAGAGAGAGAGAGAGGGAGACCACGGATGGGTAATGGGAAATGTGACTGCATCTCAACCAAAACCCCGAGTTTTCTGACCCGACACATGGTCTTATATCCCTCCCCCCCTAGGATAGAAAAGGGGAGGAGAGATGTGGGGGAGAGGAAACATATGTAGAAAGGAAATTGGGAAAATAAGAAAAGTATGCGACTCGGTAATTTGGGTCAGGGAATACTGGGATGTCCGATAGGCTCAGGCGAGTTAGGTTTATAAGGTTATCTCGCTACACATTCCCCAAAGGGTCCGCCGACCCAGTTGGTTAGATAGAAGGCAGCGGAAGGCACAGGCCGGCGCATGTCTCCTTCAGTAAACCTCGCCGTACCGGAGTCGCATAAATTCTGGAATGGGTACGAAGGACGGCGAAGTGAGAATGCACCTCAACCAGAACCTCCCCCGAGTAGCTGAGGCGCTACCCAGGTCTTCGGCCAGCAAGATGGAAAAATAGTGAAAAGTGAGAGAAGAAAGCAACCTAAAGTCCTACCCTTGGATTATATTATGTCTATTAACTTTGAAGTATTTTTGACCTAATATCTTGTTTTTATATTCAACCAACAGCTTTCTTTAGAAGGGATCCCATTAAGTCGTCTTTGTTGTGGGTAATTTGAGCGTCAGAATTTCGTAGACACGTCATCAGTAGTGGACCTTGGGGTCACAGAGTGTTTCGGCCATTATCACCAGACACCCTCGCCCAAGGGAGGCCCCGCCGGGGTTGATCGAGCCCCGGTGTGTGTCTACCTAGTCAATTAAAATTACAGTTATTTGTCAAGTCAACTGCCCAGCTTTAACGCAGACAGAAAAGATCAATAGGTCTGTCTTTGTCTCTTTTAATTTATTGATTCATTGAATTTAAACCATCATTACGTATGTTTGTACTTAACTCAATGTTATATTATTTCATTTAAGTTTCTGGCCAAGTTTATCAGCATAATTGGAGGTCTGCCTGTAGTCCAATTGTGATGAAAACCCTTTAAACCATTATATCCACGCAATTAATATTATTTTATCAAAAGGACTGTGTTTGTATCAGCCGTTTATCTGACATTTATCAACCAGAAAAATCTTACCTTAGGAGATTGTCATTCCCAGCGCCACTTTCTTGGTTCACGGTGTCACTGTCAATGGCAAATTCCCATGAGCCTCTGCGAAGTGTCACGGCGGCTCGTCAACCAATCCCGTCCCTAAACCTATCTAACAATGTGATAAGCACTAAATAAAGTTAGATAAAACCCATTTGTGTCGTTTAATTGTGTTAACTGTTCCCCTGCAACCGCAAATTTAATTCGCAACAACATATTTGGAAATAAATCGATTAACGCAAATCGCGGCTATTTAGCATTAGCAAGCCGGAAGTACCCAAAGCCCTTGCCAAGTATCCCAACGGCTTCCGTACCACAAATATTTTCCAAAACTCATACCACAAAGTGTTAAAAAGCGAATAAACTTCCATTAAGGTCATTGGTATTATTCAAATGCATTAACCGGTCCCATTTATCCGTAAATTCAATTGCTAACATTAATAAGATCGCATATTTAGGACGAAATCGCTCTTCCTCCTTCTTCTCTTTTCTTTTTTGGCGTACCGGCGCCAACGTCATGAGCATTAGCAACCCGGAAGTACCCACAAGCCCTCGCACTAGCAACCCGGAAGTACCTATAACCCCTGCAAAATGTCGTAGTGGACCCCGTTAATCGAAAATATTATTAAAATTACCCATCCCAGTGATAATAACAGAATACATTTCGATTGCTTTTGTTAACTCGCACTACCCGGTCACTATTGTCCGTAAATCCACTCGCCCACCACAATAATAAAACTGTGCAATTAAAACGAAATAGCCGTGCGCGTCAAGTGGCTAGTAAACGTTAGCCAAGCCGGAAGTATCCGTGATGACGCTTACATTGTCATGGCAAGCAACTGTCCCCAAGCGTATTCATTACAATATCCACCCCAAAAGCGATCAAAATAAACAAAATGTTAAAAAACAATTTAATACTATCTATTAGCGTTATTCCCACTTATTTATTTCTACATTTAAAAGATAATAATAACCAATTAGTGATTCTATCCAACTAAGCCCTGTTTGCCAGACAGCCATTTTATGTGTCTATGGCGCCCTCGTGTGTACTCTCCCGTCCTCTATCTTCTCTTTTAGTCTGGAAAGAAAACTCCCTTAGAATTTGTTCGAGTTAAGAATAGAGTCTGATTAAAGTTTAGACTTTTCTTTTTTATTTTGGTCAAAATTAAAAAAAAGGAGAGAGAAAGAGAGAGAGAAAGAGAGAGAGCGCGAGAGAGCGAGAGAGGGAGAGAGAAAGAGAGAGAGAACGAGAGAGCGAGAGAGCGAGAGAGCAAGAGAGAGAGAGAGAGAGAGAGAGAGAGAGAGAGGGCAAAAGAGAGAGAGAGAGAGAGAGAGAGAGAGAGAGAGAGCGAGAGAGAGAGAAAGAGAGAGAAAAAAACGAGGGAACGAGAGAGCAAGAGAGAGAGCGAGAGAGAAAGAGAGAGCGAGAGAGAGAGAGGTTAGGGTTAGGGTCAGGGTTAGGGTTAGAGAGAAAGAGAGAGAGAGAGAGAGAGAGAGAGAGCGAGAGAGAGAGAGGGAGAGAGAGAAAAAAGAGAGAGAAAACGAGAGAGCGAGAGAGCGAGAGAGAGAGAGAGAGGTTAGGGTCAGGGTTAGGGTTAGAGAGAAAGAGAGAGAGAGCGCGAGAGGGAGAGAGAGAAAGCGAGAGAGAAAACGAGAGAGCGAGAGAGCAAGAGAGAGCGAGAGCGAGAGAGAGAGAGAGAGAGGTTAGGGTTAGGGTTAGAGAGAAAGAAAGAAAGAGAGAGAGAGAGCGAGAGAGCAAGAGAGAGGGAGAGAGAACGAGAGAGAACGAGAGAACGAGAGTACGAGAGAGAGAGAGAGAGAGAGAGAGAGAGAGAGAGAGAGAGAGAGAGAGAGAGAGAGAGAGGGAGACCACGGATGGGTAATGGGAAATGTGACTGCATCTCAACCAAAACCCCGAGTTTTCTGACCCGACACATGGTCTTATATCCCTCCCCCCCTAGGATAGAAAAGGGGAGGAGAGATGTGGGGGAGAGGAAACATATGTAGAAAGGAAATTGGGAAAATAAGAAAAGTATGCGACTCGGTAATTTGGGTCAGGGAATACTGGGATGTCCGATAGGCTCAGGCGAGTTAGGTTTATAAGGTTATCTCGCTACACATTCCCCAAAGGGTCCGCCGACCCAGTTGGTTAGATAGAAGGCAGCGGAAGGCACAGGCCGGCGCATGTCTCCTTCAGTAAACCTCGCCGTACCGGAGTCGCATAAATTCTGGAATGGGTACGAAGGACGGCGAAGTGAGAATGCACCTCAACCAGAACCTCCCCCGAGTAGCTGAGGCGCTACCCAGGTCTTCGGCCAGCAAGATGGAAAAATAGTGAAAAGTGAGAGAAGAAAGCAACCTAAAGTCCTACCCTTGGATTATATTATGTCTATTAACTTTGAAGTATTTTTGACCTAATATCTTGTTTTTATATTCAACCAACAGCTTTCTTTAGAAGGGATCCCATTAAGTCGTCTTTGTTGTGGGTAATTTGAGCGTCAGAATTTCGTAGACACGTCATCAGTAGTGGACCTTGGGGTCACAGAGTGTTTCGGCCATTATCACCAGACACCCTCGCCCAAGGGAGGCCCCGCCGGGGTTGATCGAGCCCCGGTGTGTGTCTACCTAGTCAATTAAAATTACAGTTATTTGTCAAGTCAACTGCCCAGCTTTAACGCAGACAGAAAAGATCAATAGGTCTGTCTTTGTCTCTTTTAATTTATTGATTCATTGAATTTAAACCATCATTACGTATGTTTGTACTTAACTCAATGTTATATTATTTCATTTAAGTTTCTGGCCAAGTTTATCAGCATAATTGGAGGTCTGCCTGTAGTCCAATTGTGATGAAAACCCTTTAAACCATTATATCCACGCAATTAATATTATTTTATCAAAAGGACTGTGTTTGTATCAGCCGTTTATCTGACATTTATCAACCAGAAAAATCTTACCTTAGGAGATTGTCATTCCCAGCGCCACTTTCTTGGTTCACGGTGTCACTGTCAATGGCAAATTCCCATGAGCCTCTGCGAAGTGTCACGGCGGCTCGTCAACCAATCCCGTCCCTAAACCTATCTAACAATGTGATAAGCACTAAATAAAGTTAGATAAAACCCATTTGTGTCGTTTAATTGTGTTAACTGTTCCCCTGCAACCGCAAATTTAATTCGCAACAACATATTTGGAAATAAATCGATTAACGCAAATCGCGGCTATTTAGCATTAGCAAGCCGGAAGTACCCAAAGCCCTTGCCAAGTATCCCAACGGCTTCCGTACCACAAATATTTTCCAAAACTCATACCACAAAGTGTTAAAAAGCGAATAAACTTCCATTAAGGTCATTGGTATTATTCAAATGCATTAACCGGTCCCATTTATCCGTAAATTCAATTGCTAACATTAATAAGATCGCATATTTAGGACGAAATCGCTCTTCCTCCTTCTTCTCTTTTCTTTTTTGGCGTACCGGCGCCAACGTCATGAGCATTAGCAACCCGGAAGTACCCACAAGCCCTCGCACTAGCAACCCGGAAGTACCTATAACCCCTGCAAAATGTCGTAGTGGACCCCGTTAATCGAAAATATTATTAAAATTAACCATCCCAGTGATAATAACAGAATACATTTCGATTGCTTTTGTTAACTCGCACTACCCGGTCACTATTGTCCGTAAATCCACTCGCCCACCACAATAATAAAACTGTGCAATTAAAACGAAATAGCCGTGCGCGTCAAGTGGCTAGTAAACGTTAGCCAAGCCGGAAGTATCCGTGATGACGCTTACATTGTCATGGCAAGCAACTGTCCCCAAGCGTATTCATTACAATATCCACCCCAAAAGCGATCAAAATAAACAAAATGTTAAAAAACAATTTAATACTATCTATTAGCGTTATTCCCACTTATTTATTTCTACATTTAAAAGATAATAATAACCAATTAGTGATTCTATCCAACTAAGCCCTGTTTGCCAGACAGCCATTTTATGTGTCTATGGCGCCCTCGTGTGTACTCTCCCGTCCTCTATCTTCTCTTTTAGTCTGGAAAGAAAACTCCCTTAGAATTTGTTCGAGTTAAGAATAGAGTCTGATTAAAGTTTAGACTTTTCTTTTTTATTTTGGTCAAAATTAAAAAAAAGGAGAGAGAAAGAGAGAGAGAAAGAGAGAGAGCGCGAGAGAGCGAGAGAGGGAGAGAGAAAGAGAGAGAGAACGAGAGAGCGAGAGAGCGAGAGAGCAAGAGAGAGAGAGAGAGAGAGAGAGAGAGAGAGAGGGCAAAAGAGAGAGAGAGAGAGAGAGAGAGAGAGAGAGAGAGCGAGAGAGAGAGAAAGAGAGAGAAAAAAACGAGGGAACGAGAGAGCAAGAGAGAGAGCGAGAGAGAAAGAGAGAGCGAGAGAGAGAGAGGTTAGGGTTAGGGTCAGGGTCAGGGTTAGGGTTAGAGAGAAAGAGAGAGAGAGAGAGAGAGAGAGAGAGCGAGAGAGAGAGAGGGAGAGAGAGAAAAAAGAGAGAGAAAACGAGAGAGCGAGAGAGCGAGAGAGAGAGAGAGAGGTTAGGGTCAGGGTTAGGGTTAGAGAGAAAGAGAGAGAGAGCGCGAGAGGGAGAGAGAGAAAGCGAGAGAGAAAACGAGAGAGCGAGAGAGCAAGAGAGAGCGAGAGCGAGAGAGAGAGAGAGAGAGGTTAGGGTTAGGGTTAGAGAGAAAGAAAGAAAGAGAGAGAGAGAGCGAGAGAGCAAGAGAGAGGGAGAGAGAACGAGAGAGAACGAGAGAACGAGAGTACGAGAGAGAGAGAGAGAGAGAGAGAGAGAGAGAGAGAGAGAGAGAGAGAGAGAGAGAGAGAGAGGGAGACCACGGATGGGTAATGGGAAATGTGACTGCATCTCAACCAAAACCCCGAGTTTTCTGACCCGACACATGGTCTTATATCCCTCCCCCCCTAGGATAGAAAAGGGGAGGAGAGATGTGGGGGAGAGGAAACATATGTAGAAAGGAAATTGGGAAAATAAGAAAAGTATGCGACTCGGTAATTTGGGTCAGGGAATACTGGGATGTCCGATAGGCTCAGGCGAGTTAGGTTTATAAGGTTATCTCGCTACACATTCCCCAAAGGGTCCGCCGACCCAGTTGGTTAGATAGAAGGCAGCGGAAGGCACAGGCCGGCGCATGTCTCCTTCAGTAAACCTCGCCGTACCGGAGTCGCATAAATTCTGGAATGGGTACGAAGGACGGCGAAGTGAGAATGCACCTCAACCAGAACCTCCCCCGAGTAGCTGAGGCGCTACCCAGGTCTTCGGCCAGCAAGATGGAAAAATAGTGAAAAGTGAGAGAAGAAAGCAACCTAAAGTCCTACCCTTGGATTATATTATGTCTATTAACTTTGAAGTATTTTTGACCTAATATCTTGTTTTTATATTCAACCAACAGCTTTCTTTAGAAGGGATCCCATTAAGTCGTCTTTGTTGTGGGTAATTTGAGCGTCAGAATTTCGTAGACACGTCATCAGTAGTGGACCTTGGGGTCACAGAGTGTTTCGGCCATTATCACCAGACACCCTCGCCCAAGGGAGGCCCCGCCGGGGTTGATCGAGCCCCGGTGTGTGTCTACCTAGTCAATTAAAATTACAGTTATTTGTCAAGTCAACTGCCCAGCTTTAACGCAGACAGAAAAGATCAATAGGTCTGTCTTTGTCTCTTTTAATTTATTGATTCATTGAATTTAAACCATCATTACGTATGTTTGTACTTAACTCAATGTTATATTATTTCATTTAAGTTTCTGGCCAAGTTTATCAGCATAATTGGAGGTCTGCCTGTAGTCCAATTGTGATGAAAACCCTTTAAACCATTATATCCACGCAATTAATATTATTTTATCAAAAGGACTGTGTTTGTATCAGCCGTTTATCTGACATTTATCAACCAGAAAAATCTTACCTTAGGAGATTGTCATTCCCAGCGCCACTTTCTTGGTTCACGGTGTCACTGTCAATGGCAAATTCCCATGAGCCTCTGCGAAGTGTCACGGCGGCTCGTCAACCAATCCCGTCCCTAAACCTATCTAACAATGTGATAAGCACTAAATAAAGTTAGATAAAACCCATTTGTGTCGTTTAATTGTGTTAACTGTTCCCCTGCAACCGCAAATTTAATTCGCAACAACATATTTGGAAATAAATCGATTAACGCAAATCGCGGCTATTTAGCATTAGCAAGCCGGAAGTACCCAAAGCCCTTGCCAAGTATCCCAACGGCTTCCGTACCACAAATATTTTCCAAAACTCATACCACAAAGTGTTAAAAAGCGAATAAACTTCCATTAAGGTCATTGGTATTATTCAAATGCATTAACCGGTCCCATTTATCCGTAAATTCAATTGCTAACATTAATAAGATCGCATATTTAGGACGAAATCGCTCTTCCTCCTTCTTCTCTTTTCTTTTTTGGCGTACCGGCGCCAACGTCATGAGCATTAGCAACCCGGAAGTACCCACAAGCCCTCGCACTAGCAACCCGGAAGTACCTATAACCCCTGCAAAATGTCGTAGTGGACCCCGTTAATCGAAAATATTATTAAAATTACCCATCCCAGTGATAATAACAGAATACATTTCGATTGCTTTTGTTAACTCGCACTACCCGGTCACTATTGTCCGTAAATCCACTCGCCCACCACAATAATAAAACTGTGCAATTAAAACGAAATAGCCGTGCGCGTCAAGT
>NC_090862.1:0-2500 GCF_024217435.2 Syngnathus scovelli
CTAACCCTAACCCTAACCCTAACCCTAACCCTAACCCTAACCCTAACCCTAACCCTAACCCTAACCCTAACCCTAACCCTAACCCTAACCCTAACCCTAACCCTAACCCTAACCCTAACCCTAACCCTAACCCTAACCCTAACCCTAACCCTAACCCTAACCCTAACCCTAACCCTAACCCTAACCCTAACCCTAACCCTAACCCTAACCCTAACCCTAACCCTAACCCTAACCCTAACCCTAACCCTAACCCTAACCCTAACCCTAACCCTAACCCTAACCCTAACCCTAACCCTAACCCTAACCCTAACCCTAACCCTAACCCTAACCCTAACCCTAACCCTAACCCTAACCCTAACCCTAACCCTAACCCTAACCCTAACCCTAACCCTAACCCTAACCCTAACCCTAACCCTAACCCTAACCCTAACCCTAACCCTAACCCTAACCCTAACCCTAACCCTAACCCTAACCCTAACCCTAACCCTAACCCTAACCCTAACCCTAACCCTAACCCTAACCCTAACCCTAACCCTAACCCTAACCCTAACCCTAACCCTAACCCTAACCCTAACCCTAACCCTAACCCTAACCCTAACCCTAACCCTAACCCTAACCCTAACCCTAACCCTAACCCTAACCCTAACCCTAACCCTAACCCTAACCCTAACCCTAACCCTAACCCTAACCCTAACCCTAACCCTAACCCTAACCCTAACCCTAACCCTAACCCTAACCCTAACCCTAACCCTAACCCTAACCCTAACCCTAACCCTAACCCTAACCCTAACCCTAACCCTAACCCTAACCCTAACCCTAACCCTAACCCTAACCCTAACCCTAACCCTAACCCTAACCCTAACCCTAACCCTAACCCTAACCCTAACCCTAACCCTAACCCTAACCCTAACCCTAACCCTAACCCTAACCCTAACCCTAACCCTAACCCTAACCCTAACCCTAACCCTAACCCTAACCCTAACCCTAACCCTAACCCTAACCCTAACCCTAACCCTAACCCTAACCCTAACCCTAACCCTAACCCTAACCCTAACCCTAACCCTAACCCTAACCCTAACCCTAACCCTAACCCTAACCCTAACCCTAACCCTAACCCTAACCCTAACCCTAACCCTAACCCTAACCCTAACCCTAACCCTAACCCTAACCCTAACCCTAACCCTAACCCTAACCCTAACCCTAACCCTAACCCTAACCCTAACCCTAACCCTAACCCTAACCCTAACCCTAACCCTAACCCTAACCCTAACCCTAACCCTAACCCTAACCCTAACCCTAACCCTAACCCTAACCCTAACCCTAACCCTAACCCTAACCCTAACCCTAACCCTAACCCTAACCCTAACCCTAACCCTAACCCTAACCCTAACCCTAACCCTAACCCTAACCCTAACCCTAACCCTAACCCTAACCCTAACCCTAACCCTAACCCTAACCCTAACCCTAACCCTAACCCTAACCCTAACCCTAACCCTAACCCTAACCCTAACCCTAACCCTAACCCTAACCCTAACCCTAACCCTAACCCTAACCCTAACCCTAACCCTAACCCTAACCCTAACCCTAACCCTAACCCTAACCCTAACCCTAACCCTAACCCTAACCCTAACCCTAACCCTAACCCTAACCCTAACCCTAACCCTAACCCTAACCCTAACCCTAACCCTAACCCTAACCCTAACCCTAACCCTAACCCTAACCCTAACCCTAACCCTAACCCTAACCCTAACCCTAACCCTAACCCTAACCCTAACCCTAACCCTAACCCTAACCCTAACCCTAACCCTAACCCTAACCCTAACCCTAACCCTAACCCTAACCCTAACCCTAACCCTAACCCTAACCCTAACCCTAACCCTAACCCTAACCCTAACCCTAACCCTAACCCTAACCCTAACCCTAACCCTAACCCTAACCCTAACCCTAACCCTAACCCTAACCCTAACCCTAACCCTAACCCTAACCCTAACCCTAACCCTAACCCTAACCCTAACCCTAACCCTAACCCTAACCCTAACCCTAACCCTAACCCTAACCCTAACCCTAACCCTAACCCTAACCCTAACCCTAACCCTAACCCTAACCCTAACCCTAACCCTAACCCTAACCCTAACCCTAACCCTAACCCTAACCCTAACCCTAACCCTAACCCTAACCCTAACCCTAACCCTAACCCTAACCCTAACCCTAACCCTAACCCTAACCCTAACCCTAACCCTAACCCTAACCCTAACCCTAACCCTAACCCTAACCCTAACCCTAACCCTAACCCTAACCCTAACCCTAACCCTAACCCTAACCCTAACCCTAACCCTAACCCTAACCCTAACCCTAACCCTAACCCTAACCCTAACCCTAACCCTAACCCTAACCCTAACCCTAACCCTAACCCTAACCCTAACCCTAACCCTAACCCTAACCCTAACCCTAACCCTAACCCTAACCCTAACCCTAACCCTAACCCTAACCCTAACCCTAA
>NC_090862.1:4930000-5042500 GCF_024217435.2 Syngnathus scovelli
AAGCAGGCTGCAGTGTCTCCAGAGCGTGCCGGGGCACATTTCATGAGGAGCTTGCAGTAAACACGCTTTAAGGATTTCTTTTTTTTCCCGAGACCGGAATGGATTTTTCCAGAGTTTAAAGCGCCTTGTTCCTCTGGGTGACCTTTATTCAGATGCTAAAAAAAAATAAAAGGTATTCCTTAAAAACCTCTGTGATGATCTTAGTCACACTTGTGGTGTTTGCATTATGTTTGAGCAGAGGTGGATTTACCGCGAGGCAAAAACGGGCGATCCTGGGGCACCCCAACGTCTGATAAAAACGGATTAGTAAAGTTTTGTTCGATTTAAAGGCATTAATATTGTTTTAATCTGTCAAAGTAAACATAAAACGGGGAGAATTACATTTTGTGCTTTTAAAACAACCACTTAGCCTTTCAGTCTGTAAGATTAATTAGCATTTATGTTGTGGCGCTGTAAAAATGAAGTAGTCGGATGTGAAGTCGTATCATTAGGTTCACGTTGAACCCCCTAAATTTAAGTAAAAGCATTTTTTGTTTCCCGCATCAAAAATGTCGGCCGAGTTGGATGATTAAAGTTGCGCAGGAAGTTCAGGCTGTGACACATTGGCGGCCTTCCTTTCGACACTCTACTTAAGTCTGCGTCGTATGCGCTCAAATTCGATCGCTTACTTCCGTTTTCATTCGTTGGCCATCTGCTGAGTTTGGCTGCAAAGGAGAATCAATTGTTAATGTTGGCGCCGACTTTGCTTGGCCATTTTAATCTTTTCTCGGTCACTGGCTGCAAGCCTTTTGATCTCTTTGGAGTCCAAAAAGAAAGCGGTCACCGCAGGTCCCTGTACATTGTACAATAACTCAAAGAGAAAATGGCGAGCCGAGCCTTTAAAAACAATTTTTTTTCTTTTGGTGGTGGTGCTAGGTTTTGATGGAAAAGACCCTGGAAGTAAAGCCACTAAATGGAATGTAACCATGACTCATGTGGCTTTTACTGCAACATGTCTGAGTCTCAACTCCGGTGAAAGGATAATATCAATTTTATGTTCATGTGTGGACGTAAAAAAATCTTATGTGCACATAAAAAAAAAAGAAAAATCATTACCCATGGGCAATCTATATCGTACGTATATGTATCTATATATCTATATATCAATATGTGTATATATCTATAGCTATATCTATATACATGTGTGTATATATATATATATATATATATATATATATATATATATATATATATATATATATATATATATATATATATATATATATAATATGTCTACAGCTATAGCTCTAAATATATTTTTAAAATATCATAAAATCAAAATAAACCAATTAAATTATGTGGTTGCATAAGTGTGCACACCCTCTTCCTAATACTGGAATGTGGCTGTGTTCAGGATTAACCACTGCCAAGACCATGTAAAACATCATTGCAACTTTCTCTGATTTTATACTAAATAGGATTAGGATGTTTTTTAAGGCTTTTCCTGATTTATTTATTTTTTGCTCTCTAGCAGGAGCCTGAAGTTTTTTGCGCCAACACCAACTGCTGTCAAACCAGAAGAAAATATCGCAAAACTATGGAGAAAGATTTATGCAGTACACCCTACTAAAAAAATTGTAAGAAAACAAAACAAAAGGTCTGGGAGTTGACGGATAAGTATTTAAAAACGAGCGCCTCCACGGAAGATAAACCATGACCCGAATCCTCCTCTTTATCCTCTTCAGTGAGCGAGGTGAGCACGCTGATGACCGTCACATGAAAAGTGTTGAGGACGAACGTAATAGCTTCTCTGCTCCTTCCAAGGCCGGCCCGGCGTAACCCAGCCGTGTCCCTGTGGCTTTTGTGAGCGCAGAAAAAAGGTCAGGGCCACTGCGGCACACTTGTCGTGTTTACAATTTGCAGCAAAGAAAACGTGTTCGTATGATACGTGACCTCAGGGCGGAGGACGGAGCGTAATAGAAGGACAGCAATGCGTGCTTTTTTTATATTTGTAGCACAAAAGAGACTTGACCTGCTTTTTATGCATAGTTGCATTTTTGAATGACTGTTTTTTAATTGAAAAAGTGAAAGCTTCTGAGCTTCCATCCCTAACATCCCGTAGCTCATTGAATCCAATGGGAGAAAAGAGGCTAATTTCTTTTAAAGCAAAAATACACAATAGAAAAAATACTCACAATAAATATTCTATATAAATATAAATACACTGTCTTAGTTTTTCTGCCTGCTAAAATGAATCGGAAAAAAATATAACAAGCTAATAATTAATAGCTGTACTAATTTGCCCATCCCATTTTTAATCCAACAGTTTTCATTTCTAATCTTTTTTTTTTTAATGCAAATCTATGTTTCAATTTTCATATTCACTTCCGTTCAGTGAGCGTTTACGCACAGCTGAGCGTCCCACTGTGACCGTTGCTGTGTTAGTGTGAATTACTAACAGCATCACTTAGCGGGAGTGGGCGGGGCAGCAGGAGCAGCAACACAGCAACAGACACCCTGGTGGGCGTCACTGTTTATGTTCGCTGAATTATTCACTTCCTCTGGGAGCCGCAGATTATCAAGAATTCATGTTGACGACAAAAAGAACCTTAATAGGACATGTAGCCGCTCTGTGTGTGTGTGTTTGTGTGTGTCTGTGTGCCAACATTCCTAAATGTCTACACAGCTTTTGTCTGCTTGGCTGGGTTCTGTGTGAAAGGCCAAGGTGGCTAAATGCTAGCTCTGGTTTGTACATTATTTCTTCAATATATATTGTAATATTTTTAAATATGTCAAAAGTATGGGAAAGACAAAACGACAGACTTCAAAGTTTTCTTTTCGTCGTCTTTCACTTCCTGTTAGTTGAAGTAAAGTCCAAGTAAAGTCAGCTAGTCGTCGGTCGCCTCCATGACGTCATGAAGGACACGATCTGACATCTGGGAATCGGCGGTAGTTGCTCCAGGATGTCTCGCGTAAATAGCTAGCCGCCGCCGCGGGGCAGAAGCCACATTTCATTATGCAATCCTAATTAATCTCCGCAGGAAGCCACGCGTGCGTCTAATTGATTGACTCATCGGCACTGTCGCGATACACGTCCAGACATTAGCGGTGCGCTAAGTGCCAATTTCACGCTAGCTTGGGGCGGCCCCGGACGTTGCGTTATTTTGAAAGAAAATTGTCAGGTGCTAAGTCGCAGCCCGCTCTAATGAGGCGGCTGTTAATCAGTCACTCATTAATGCTCTTCTATTAAACCCCGAGGGAACGTTGCTGGGATTTATATTCTATTAAGAAGTTTGATTAAACGTGTGGCAGGTCTGTTTTTGTAGCGTCGATTGGTCTTGAGTGACAAATAACTTAAATTTGTCAGTCATAATAGAATGAAGATTAAATAGGCCCTCTAAGGGCGACACTTGGGTAAGACCAACGCTGGCCGAAAGGGTGACAAATTTTCAATATGGCCGCAGCCCTCATTAATATTCATCATGCATTTCAAGTTAAATGCAACATAATTTCACCCGCTGTAATGAAAGCAGAGAAAAGGCCCAAAGCCAAACAAGGCTAACGAGAAAAGTCCTTATGAAGTCTTACTGTAGCCGATAAGCGGCGAGGAAACGGCAAATCCAAACGTGTAAGCTTCTTAACACAGTGAGGCAATATGGATATCAATGTTGAAAATCTGGAGTTACGGTTAACGGGCGGGAGCATACGTGACCTCTAACGCTGCCTGACACCGAACATAATTCAGCGTCGGTGACAGGAAGTGCATAGGAGGTGTGCAGGCGTCTTTGATGGATGGCCGGGATGCGGAGGAAGCCAAACGCTGGGGGTTGGGGGAAGCCACAGCGGCAGTGTGGTGGGGGTGGGGTATAGTGAGAACTCCCCCTCGTCCCCCGGTGAGGGACGAGGGTGATTGTGAGAGGTGTGTGTTTGTTACTCACGAGCAGATGTTGTAATTGTAGACTTGTGATGAGCCTCATGAATGGGACGTTGCGTGAGAGCCTCGTGTGAGCACATCCAACCGGCCGTGGATGCACTCGCTCGTCTCATTAGACGTGTGTGTATGCGATTCGAGCCAGCCACGTGCTCCCTTTGACATCCCAATAACCTTAAAAAAAAAAACATCGTTAATTGTTCATTTTTATGTTTAGTATTGTGCAGGTAATCATTTGTCCACTAGAGGACGCCATCATGTTTTCCACTGTAGTATCTGTAACTTTAAATGTGCGTGGCTTTAAAAGGCAGAAACATAACTCGGCCTCAAAGCGCAACCCGACAGAGGCTTAATAGCGGCGAGTCTATTGTTTCCAGTGTGGTCAGGGAGGGGGCGTGGCTTGGCGATTCGATCCACGCCGCTTTCGTGTGCATGCGTAGTGCGCCTGTGTAACAATCCGCTAAGTCATCTCTCATCATCGCTCTTTTAGACAGCAGAATGGGCCCTACAGTGTGGATCGAGGCGGAGAGCTGCAGCTGCTGCACACACACACATGCACACACACACACGTGCACACACACATGCTGCCCCTCCCTGTTTGTCTGATGCTTTACTTTAATGGTGAGACTGATGCCATTTAAATCTTTCGCTTCAATTCCCGAGATGCAAATGCAGCTGCATAAGTGGGTTAGTCAAGTCTCTCGTTGACATACGGTAGGAGTGCCGGGGGAAGGGCCCGGTCAGTGAACGCAGCACGCCAAGCTCCCGTTGCTTTGTTTTATGAGAGGGAAAAAAAAAAAAAAAGTCGCCAGCCTTTTTTTTTTTTTTTTTTTTAAGTGTTCAGCAGGAATATTTTAAAGCTCACATTAACATTATGAATGTGACATGCACGTTCACAAGGCCTGCTAACAATGCAAATTACGACTATAAATGCAGCGTCTTGAATACAATTTGCAAATGACATTAAGTTTTATTGAAAAAATAAAAACCAGTTGCAGTTCTTTGACGAGATTTTGCAGGGTCCAATTGAACAAGGTCAAAACTCTTTTTGCAACAAACTACTTTGAGTCATACGTCAAATTAAAGCCAGTCACGAAGGCTGCCTAAAAAAAGTCATCATGTGAGCAATATGTCTTCACACGATGACATAATGACTAAAAAACATACAATGTGTTCCTTAACAACCATTTCAACTGCTGCTTTATTTTTAGCAATAGCAAAAACTGCGCGTTATCTCCAAGAGCGCAGCACAAATAAACTCCCTCAACTTTTTTATCGGCAATCCCATTTCCATTGTTTGCTGTTTACAGCAATTAACGCTTCCATAAAACAAGGCGGCTAATAAACTTGTGGTGGTGTCGTAAAAAAAAAAAATGCACAGCCACCCCAAAAAGCGATTTAAATTCCAACATGCACGCTCTAATCCCGCTTTAATCCCCCATATGACATTTCACTGCGTACACAGCGATAGGGAGGCAGGTGTTAATTATGCATATTTGGGATTATTTCATCCTCGGTGAATGAAGTCCTCGCTAATCCTCGTCCGTGCCGCCGCTCGTGTGGAGTCATCAAGGTAAATCCAGCCTCGGTGTGATTCGCCGGCTATTATTAGCACGCTAACGGGCTCGCCCAAGACACGGGACGTGGGCCAGTGCACATCCAGGTGTGCCATATTGGACAGCAACGGAGGCCTTGGGCGCCCAACTGTCAGACGTGAGACTCGGCCCGCTTTCCTGCAAAATGGGAATAATATGAATAAAAAACACACATACACACACACACACTCACACACACTCACACACCCCTTCTGCCCTCCAAAGCTGTCACCAAAGGCAAAGGTGCTCCTGCACATGCGGACACACATGCGCTTTGCGCAAGACATGACACGGAACATCTCATTCTGACTCACTCCGACACACAACACACACACACACACACACACACACACACACACACACACACACACACACACACACACACACACACACACACACTTACATAAAAACACTCGAGGACAAAAAAAGGGGATCTTCTTGGTTTTTGTTCCAAATACACTGAAGGGTCAAGTTGCATATGGCTAATGGTCAGAATTTTAGGAACACCTACTCAATTAGAAACAATACAATTTTTATGAACGAACTTAACGGACAAAATTGCCTGTTAGCTTGCGAGCTAGTTGGTGGCTAGCACCTTTCATCGCTGCTCGGAAAGAATCTTCCAGGCAGCGCCTTTAAGTGGATATTTTTTCAGCTCAAATCTGTATATATTGGTGCGCTATGCTAGCTATGCTAGCTAGATGAAATAGCATCCATTTTCTGGGTCGCAGCGGTGGTATTTGATTGACAGTTGATTGTTGATTGGAATGGACTTGCCCACAACATTTGATACTGGAGACAATTTTTTCTCTCAAATTTTTTAATTTAGCTAGGTTAACATTCTTCTCTGTGGTGCATCACATTTAGACATTTATTTGTGCTTGAATGGGACTTTAATAGGCCTTTGTGAACATATTAGAAACAGCACACGAAAGGAGAATTTTTTTATCAGTTGAACTAAATCCAGTTGCTGCTTTTCATCCTTCTCCGCTATGATAAATGAATCAGACAGCAGATGAGTGTGTAAAGATGTGCGCGTGTGAGCGTCCGTCGACCTCACTTTAAACCTTCACTTGCTTTTAAAGG
This sequence comes from Syngnathus scovelli, assembly GCF_024217435.2. Classification (NCBI taxonomy): domain Eukaryota; kingdom Metazoa; phylum Chordata; class Actinopteri; order Syngnathiformes; family Syngnathidae; genus Syngnathus; species Syngnathus scovelli. The sequence continues at coordinate 4,936,592 of NC_090862.1, forward strand.
CGGATGAAAGCAGAAAAAAAAAATTGCTGACGAGTTTTTGTGAAAAGAAGACTTAAAGTGTGCACGGAACTTCACGCATGATATTAAGGGAGACAGTGAATGAAACCACATAAGTAGCACTTTTATTAGCTTTTCTATTTTTTTCCTTTTTGCGGATTGGATTAAGCGGACTCTAATGTCAAATCCAACATTCAGCAGGTCCTTGAGTTCTCTGTTCCATTTGAATCCACAATAAAAACAGGCAGGCAGAATTACTTCTCATTTTTCAAATATAAAATATATTGAACATACTATTTTTTTTTTTAAATATTGAAATCAAAATACAAATAAAAGAGAACCATTTGGCTGCAGCCTGGCGGAGCTCGACAGTTTTTCCATGGGGAAAACTTGCGGTGAACTTTGAGATCTGACGGCTTGGAGCGAGAAATTGGATTTGCTCAGCAGTAGCTGCAAAGTTAAAAAAAAAAATGCATATATATATATATATACGTGTATATATATATATACATATATATATGGATTTGAAACAGATGAAATTCGATTAGGAAGTCTTTCATCACTTGCTACAAATGAAGCCATCATCACAGCAGCCAGCTAAAGCAGATTGAGCCCGAGTCACATCAAAAGGAGCTGAGGCCATCAGATTATGGAAGGTTATTAGCAGAGAGGCGTCAAATCTGAAAAGCAAATCATCTTCATCAACTTCACACGAACGGAAGTCCTAGCAAATTGCTCCAACACGTGGTGGCGCCTGTGGACTTTGAGTGACACCAGATGAAGTTAAAGAGGATTGCCCCGGCCGGGATGTGTGAACGGCGGAAATAAGGAGCCGCGTGGAGATAGCGCGCAGCCCTAATTTGAGCCACCAGCACTAGTGAGTGGATTTAGAGCAAATCAAACGAACATCGCTTATTGTTCGCGGCTCTGCATGATTAGCAGTCGAGGAGGCTTGAAAGTGAAGATGGGGGATTATGGAAGTGGACGCTTGACATAAAGCATTTAAGTCAAGAAGGGCCTTTCTGGAGACTTTTCCAACTGGTGTCCTGACATGACTCCTTGCAGAAAGTAGAAGTTGTCAAGCTCTAAATGCTAATGTAGCAGAGCATCTGGCCAAACTGGGAAAAAAAAAATGGCTGTCAATTTTAAGCAGATTGGGTTATTTTTACCCAAGGTTGGGTTAATTATTTTGACCCAGCAGACTGTTTGTATTTGGTGTGTCCCCTCTCCACCCTTCCAACACGCCCACCCGCGCTCATCCCGCCTCTGCCACCTCCAGCCGTGACCCATTTTGCAGGGGGATGATGTGGGGGGGTAAGTGAGGGTCCATTGTTGAGCGCCACAAAAACGCCCTGCCTCCTTCCCATCCCGCCGCCTTTCGCACAAGTTGGCACTCGGGCGGCGACGCCACAAACGGACGGATCGTTACTTTGAGGCGGCGGGTAAATGATGGCGGCGGGAAGAGGAGAAGGAGGAATAAGGAGGGAGGAAGTAAGTATATTTCACTTTGCTTCTTGGCGTGTTTCGTGGAGTCCAAAGCACAGATGCTGTGCCCCCCCCTGCAACATATGGAGACGCTTTGCCTTGGGACAACGTTAATGAGGCAACTTTGACTTTCCGACCACGTGCGCCGTCCTCGCATGTTTTGTCATTGTCCACGCCCTCAACGGCGGGGCGGTTCATTTCTGCAGAATTTGACGTGTTTGTGCTTTCATCATTGTCATCCCTCTATCATCCATTTTTTTGTGCATTCATCTGAGGAAGTTTAATGGATGTGTAATGATGATCAATGCTGATAACTCAAAGTTTTGGTTGGACTCACTTGAAGGAAGGGGGAAATAAATTTTGTTAAGATATGAACTGCAGAAGCTTTTCCTCAGACTTTATAACCCAATTTGGATTGTCTGGAGAGGAACTGGAGGAACAAACAAATAAAAAAACAAGCAGGATGTGAACATGAACGCATTTGAACATGAACAAATTATTGTTCCTAATAGCTTATTAAGCTTTTTTTTTTTTTTTCATATACGCTTTGCATGCCCGAGTCAAGTTCAAGCAGGGGCTAATGAAGCCGTTAGCCGGACACGGTCTCATTAGAGCTTTTTGCAAACCATTTGCACCGTGTTTATTATCCACGCTGCCCCTTCAGTCGCCCGTCTATTCAAAACGAGAGTATGCATATATATGTACATGCATCTGCATATAATAGAGCCTTGCGGGCATATGAAATATTTAACTAGGCAAATAGTTTACAGGCAAAAAGGCACAAGCTTTTTTTTTTACTCACTTTGCAACTAATTTCATAGAAATTTATATATATATTTGAGTCTATCTATATTTAAATTTTATTAGATAATTTTCAAAACCAATTATTGAAATAAATTACGTTGATATTCAATTCATAGCTTCATCTTATGTATTTGGTGGCTCACTGCCACACTTGGCCCCAATACAAGCTGACTGTAACTGCCCAAAATGAAACTTTGCCACGCTGACCTGTCGACAACCTGTGCACGCTTCCAAAGTCTCTGACACAATGTCCACCAAATCGCTGTTCACATTTGTATGATGGTAACATTGTTGTGTTGTGTTGTTACTTTTGCGCTGCTGACTCATGCCGCCGCTAACTTGACATGCTGAGTCAGCTTCTTCAGCCTCCGACTGCCCCCACAAGCTCCCGTGGACGCAAATAAGATGTGAAAGCAAAATGCCAAGTTGTATAAAGTATTCAGAAACAGCTGGTGAATGTAAATGAAAGCAGCGCCTCCTTTGGTTGGGAGGTGCTATGACACCTCCCAGTGTATTATTTATAAAAGGCAGCCGTTCGCTGACTTACTGATCTTACAATTTAGAAAAAAAAATGTCCTCCAATGTATTTGTATATAAATTATAGTCTTTTGTCAATTTATTCATGACTTGACTTACTCAATACGGGACATAAACATGCATACGGTGTATAGAGATTAGCAATGCGGGCTAACAATTAGCTGATAATATCACGTTTTCACCATTCAACAATATTTCTGAACCGGGCGCAATTTATTTTTATAGCTGAGAAGAGAATAGTGACCTTGTAGGGAAAATGTATTTGAATGGCACAGATTAGGTTGGGAATAAATCACCCGCTGTGCCTGTCACCGCTTCACATGTGACAGTGGATAGGAAAGATTTGCATAATTTGAAAATGCGGCCCTTTTAAACACATCAAAGCGCCTCCATGATTTGCCGTTTTATCGTTCCAAACAGTCACTTTGTACGCACGGGATGCGCCACATCAAAAGAGCCGTTTAACCTCTCGTGGCCTGCAGTGAAAAGGACACCACAAGGAGTTATGTAAAGACAATGACAGACCAGTATGGACTCCCCCGCGTGTGTGTGTCACAACTCACAACTTGTAGCGTGTCCTCACACCGTGAACCGGGGGAGCGCACACGTAAACGATTTCTGACATGTTTCTTCCAGCGGCGTCCCGGCCGTGTCCTTATACGGTCACGGTGATGGATGCACACGCTATCGTCGCAAGCATTCTTGAAAAACAATTCCTCTATCCGAGCTGAAAGCGAGGACATAAGACAGAGGGCTTTGACTTGTGTTGCGTTTCAGAAAAGTTGGAAATTTAAGACCTCCGGCTTGGAAATGAAAAGTTGATGGATCATGATGAACAATTAATAAAAGAAAAATGGTTATGGTTTACATCGATGGTCACGGTTTCAAAAATGGTAGCACAACACATTCTGTCGGCGAAGAACTAAATTACTTTTTGTAGTGCCAAACAAAAGTGTGCTCCATCTACTGGCCAACAGTGGAATTACACCCAAAGATGTGGCAACACAAAATAAAATCTGAACCTGCAACTACGGTTTGAATTTAAGCCATATTTTTGTTCTTGCTGCTTTGAGGTCGAACCTTTGTGAGCTCCAGCCAGGATATTTCCTACTTGAATGCTTCGTTAAGCTTTCAACCTGCTGGCTCAGGATACGGACCCTGGAAGCCCTTTTTAAATCTCCGCCACTATTCAGGCTGGGATTTTCCAGCAACCCACATCGTGTCCCGCTCTTTCCAAGACATCGACTCCCGAGGGAACAACACATGAGCACAATGACATTTACCTCTCAAATGAACACAACCCCAAAAAACTGCACCTCGTAGAGAAGAAGGCTCACTAAGAGGATTTATTTCTTCCAAAAAAGATAGAAAGCGTGTGTGCGTGTGTTTGGGGGTTGGGAATTCCCTATATGGATTATTTCATCTCCTGGCTGCTGCGCAATGGTATTTTTTTTTAATACTGATATCCTCTTTCCAGCAGTGTTTAATTCCCTTAAGAGGCAACTTGACAGCAGCCTCAAAGTGACACCGAGCTCCCAGTGTTTATGCTGCACGAAGCAAAAGAGCAAATAAATGGGCTCGGGGGTCTTTGATTTTACGGACGGAAATTACACATCTCTTTAACGTTAAATTTTCCCTCCGAGTGCTCTGCTGATGATGCGAAAGGTTTTTTCGAGCTGTGAGATTGGAGGTCATTGACGGTGTCGACATGACCTCTGCTAAACGTGGCGAGTTGCGAACAGAATATTCTGTGCCACGGTCTAAAAACGCACCACTTAGCTTTAGCTGCTGTTCCAGCTCGGTGTCTGTCAAACGTATTTTACACTCGGTACTTAAGTTGAAGATGCTTGTGTAAAAAGACGCTTGTAAAAGTACTGAGGCAACTCCTTAACTCCAAGTATACGCTGTCAAGTGTATTATATTAAATTATAAACGATTCTTCTTTTGGTGTGTGCTCATGCTGTGGTGTTTTTTCTGCCCCCCCCTCAGAGTCTGTGAGCAGGTGAGAGAGGGACACTGTCTGCCCCACTGTCCAGCGACACCATGAGCTGGAGCTTCCTCACGCGGCTGCTGGAGGAGATCCACAACCACTCCACCTTCGTGGGGAAGCTGTGGCTCACCGTGCTCATCGTCTTCCGCATCGTCCTCACGGCCGTCGGGGGGGAATCGATCTACTACGATGAGCAGAGCAAGTTTGTGTGCAACTCGGGGCAGCCGGGCTGCGAGAACGTCTGCTACGACGCCTTCGCCCCGCTCTCGCACGTGCGCTTTTGGGTCTTCCAGATTATCCTGGTGGCCATGCCGTCCCTCATGTACATGGGATACGCAGTCAATAAAATTGCGCGACTGGATGAAGCCAAGGGAGGAGCCGGTGCTGTGGCGGTGAGAACCCCTGGGGGAGGGGGGTACACGCACAGGAAGCCTAGGAAGATCTGCTTCGGGGCACGGCAGCATCGAGGCATTGAAGAAACCGAGGAGGATCACGAGGACGACCCCATGATCTACGAGGTCCCGGAGATCGAGCCTCCCAAAAGGCCTCGCGATCCGCTGCAACCCACACCCAGACCCAAGATTCGGCACGACGGTCGCACGCGCATCCGGGACGAGGGGTTGATGCGGGTCTACGTTCTGCAGCTGGTGAGCCGCACGGTGCTGGAGGCGGGCTTCCTCGCCGGTCAGTACTTTCTGTACGGCTTCCGCGTGATGCCCGTCTTTGTGTGTTCGGGGAAGCCTTGCCCCCACAGCGTGGACTGCTTCGTGTCCCGGCCCACGGAGAAAACCATCTTCCTGCGTATCATGTACGGCGTCACCATCCTCTGCCTGACGCTCAACGTCTGGGAGATGCTCCACTTGGGCATCGGCACCATCTGCGACATTCTCCGCCGGCGCCGCTGCCCGCCTCCGGACGACGAGTACCAGATGGGCTTGCTGGGCCCCAACGTGGGCAGCGAGGGCCCGGTCGGGGTCGCGGGACCAGAGGTGAGTTCCGAAGGCGACGCGGGCGGCGACGGCCCCGCCGACTACGTGGGCTACCCTTTCTCCTGGAACACCCCGTCGGCGCCGCCCGGCTACAACATCGTGGTGAAACCGGAGCAGATGCCCTACACCGACCTGAGCAACGCCAAGATGGCGTGCAAGCAGAACCGGGCAAACATCGCCCAGGAGGAGCAGCAGCAGTTCGGCAGCAACGAGGACAACTTCCCAACCGGGGGCGAGGCCCGCGTAGCCCTCAACAAGGACATGATCCAGCAGGCCCACGAGCAGCTGGAAGCCGCCATTCAGGCCTACAGCCAGCAGCACCGCGCCGAGGAGCAGCTCGGAGACAGCCAGGACGACAAGCCCCAGAGTAACATTATCCAGACTCAGCCTCACAAGGAACGCAAGCACAGACTCAAGCACGCCAAGGGTGGCGGCAGCAGTGGCGGAGGCAGCAGCAGCAACAGCAGCAGCAGCAAATCAGGAGAGGGAAAACCCTCCGTTTGGATTTAACCGGACCGACCGGACTGAAAACCGCCAGTGCCTTAGAGCAGGGGTTCTTGCAACTTTTGGGTCCAGGAATCCAGGAATTTTTCCGCCTTCTAATCATCACGCAGGGGTGTCTAAAGTCCAGCCATGTGTAGTTCTTGTTTTTAATCAGCTCACATCATTTAATAAGAATAAAAAAGGCTGTTTTTAACATAAAGGCAGTGTTAAAATTATGGCTGCTGAAAAAGCCACATGCCTGTGGGTGGCACTAATAATAATGATAATAATAATAATCTTTTAAAGACCATTTCATACACAAAGTGCTTCCCACTGTTGAAAATGTTTTGAAAAATTTGTGCCCCTGGACCCAAAAAGTTAAAAAACACAAACCCTGCCTTCGAGAATCCTGCGAGCTGGACAATTTTTTTTTATTGTGTATGAGACGATACAGCTGATGCTTTTGTCTGGGCTATTGTTGTCAAACATTTTTGACAACTATTAGTGTCTCACTCCTCTAAAGCTGTCCTCATTGTCTGCCTTTTCGAAGGGGAAATTGTCCAATGAGAACACAAACTCAATCCCGATCCGATTCCACTCCCAATTTCAGAATGCAATAAAACCATGGCCAGTGACTTTTCCTCAAGAAGTGACGGGATCAGTGTTCCGTCCCCCCCCCCCCCTTTATATGAATTTAACAGTATTTATGTCTCGTGTGTCTTGTTTTCCTTCCGCTTCATATGTCCTTGAACATGGTGCATACTTTTCCATACTTGCCATACGCCTGGCAGCTGACTGCCCCCTGTCGACGGCTGTGAGTATTGCAGTGCCAGTTTGCCAATATTCCCCGCTGCCTCCAGCAGCAGATGGATCTGAAGTCTTCCTGTTGGTCCGAGCTCATGTGAAATTCTTGAGAGGTTAAAGCCATGAAAAAGAAAAAAAAAACACACACACAATGAGACCAAACACTGTTTCGTGTCATATGTCAGTGCCAAGATTTCAAGCGTCGGAATGCCGTGGCCATGCTTGCTCCAAACGCCTGCGTTGGGACCAACCCTTTTGTAAAAGTCACCTGTCTTTCTTTTTTCTAAAATGTATGTGTGTTGAAATTTAAAGCAACGGCGACCACAAGAAGAAGCCGAGGTTTGTTTTTATACGGAATTATGGCTTTTTCTTCTGCCCCATTTTTTTATGTATCATAGAGGAAAAAGTGCAGAAAATGGAAATAACTGTGTGAGTATTTATCGTTGTGATTGAGATTGCCTTCCAGTTGTAAAACATAAAAGAAAAGGGGGGTGACAGTCTATTTTTATAATATATATGGAGAGGGAGAGAGGAAAAAAATGAATTTTGCAATGTTCCGGGGCTACAAGGGTACAAGTCACCCGCCCGGGTGCCACATAGTGTCAGAATGCCCCCAAACGAGTTTGTGTTTTCCCGGCTTAAAACGCTCGGGTGAATGCAAAACAAAGGCAGCCAAGCATGAGAAGATACGCCCGCCAACTGACATGGCGACACTCGAGTCACGTTTTGAATAGAAGAAAGCAAAAGCTTCGAATGCCGATTCGCAGGTGATGATTTACATCCTCTCCAAAGAAGACTGTGCTTTCAAGTACCATGAAAAATCTTCTGCTGACGTGGCGGCTTTAGAGTGCCTCGTTGTTGCGGCCTCAAAGAAAAGCCACACGTTTGGCATTTTGAAGCCTCATTTTATATAATTACCGATTATTTTTAATCAGATTTGCCAGGGTTGATGACATCACACTTGTCTTCAGTGTCAAATTAACTTATTTTCACTTTACAGGGACTTTAATGCTCTGTGGATGAAATTGAACAATTTTTTAGCTTCGTCACCATTTGATCTTTGAAATACCACATTCGTGAGAGCCATCTTAATATTTCCACAGTAGCCAGCGTCACGCTGCATGCATTTCAATGCTGAATCAGATTATACCGTTGGGTCTACTCGAGCATGTGATATTTCAAGTCCTGCACCTGTTGGAATTCTGTCGCAATGACGGATGATGGTTTAGTCGATGCAAGAGGCGCCAAGTGATAAAATCCCGGGATTATCTTTTGTATTTTACGTTTGACAGTTATCAGATGGAAGTTTTTAGTGACTGAGTCCAGCTGTCAAGTCAAACGATGTGTGCTGTCATGTGGCTGGGCTGCATTCTTTCCCTTCATGACATGAATACCGGAAGAAAAGAAAAAAAAAAAAAATAGGATGGTTTTGTCACTGTTACAAATGTGTTTTCCTATGCCTTTAAAAATACATGTAAGTCAATTTGTTTGCAAACCTTGTTTTTTTTTTTACATTCTGTATTGGGTATATTTGAGATGCATGTTATAAAAAGAATTATTTTCTTAAGAAAAATAAATGCCAAAGAAAGCAAGTGATCGGGATTCTTTTTCTCAATATTGTTTACATGACTTTGATATACTTCCCTCCCAGATTTGATTTTTTTTTAAAAAATGTTATTTGTTTAGTTCACTAAACAATTTGTATTAAATGGCAAAATTTTTACACTTGTATGAGAGAAACCTGAAAAATTTTGCGTCATCAAACTGTTTTTGCTACAGTTTTATTTGCTGATACTATACAACAGTTAACAGCAAAGGTTTTATTTTCAACATTGATATATTTTTATTCTGATGCTAATCAGACACTAACATTTTTTTCAAAGTCAGCTTTATTGTCAATTTGTCCACATGCCAAAGATAAACAAGTAAACAAGTATAACAAAAGCGTGCTGAATTAATAATGAATAAATAACACAACAAATAAATAAATAAGAGGAGGAAAAAAAAAAATGTAAACCTCCAATTTAGTTGCCTTCAAAAGAACAGAATGTCTTCTTCTCAGTGCATCTAGAAAACGTTTGCTTATTTGTACGTCAGCACTGAACAGCGCTTTGGCTCATTTCTTGCTTATGAATGTTCCCAACAAGTACCTCCAGTCTGTGCGGGTTCAACATAAACAACAATCAATGTGAGCGAATGATAGGAACCAGCCAAAAGAAAAACAAAAGCCCTCAATTCTCACCCAAAATGCTTAATTCACAGTTGTGTCCCCCAAGTCAATTGAGTAAAATCTGCATTAAAAAAAAAAAAAAAAAAAATTAGCATCTGACAATTCCTGGATGAGAAGATCTGGAAGACTCTTTCCATGAAGGGATGACAGAATTCTCGTTCCTTTTGAAAAAAAAAAAATCTAATTGCACTGTGTGAGTTCCTTCAAATGCCTCAATGTGGCTTTTAAAAACAATAGCTCATCCTTACAGTTTGAAAAGTCTTCAGTGTTTTCTCCAGTGCAAATGAGTCACGGCTTTTTATCGGTTGGACAATCCCCGAGGTGAAGCTTGAGGACGCCCTGGCTGTGCAGCTTGAGCAGCATTTCAAACTCAACGGGCATGGCGTGGAACTTGGCGTCGTACTTCTTGTCGTCGTAGTAATGATTAGTCAGTGTATAAAGGCCGTGCGGGTGGTTGCTGAAGGGCCAGAAGCCGTACAGGTGCACGTTGGAGCAGGCCTCCAGAGCCAAGCTGGCCATCATGATGCCCGTGCTGAGCCGGTGGGACTTGAGGCCGTTGCTGTTCCAGAAGCGGGATAGGTTGAGTAGATATTCCGGGTTGAAGAAGACGGCCTGAGTGGTGCTGTCAAAGTCGTCCATGGTGTAGGCCGCCCTCAATGACGGACCTGTGTTGCTGCTGAAGGAGAAGGCGGGAAGGAGGATCAAGGCCTTGTCGTAGTACTGGAGTCTCTCCGCAAAACTCCGCCGTCGTCCCATCAGGGACTCGTACCTGTGGGGGGAGAAAGACCACAAATCTTCCCACTGCACTTGATAAATCTGAATTCCAAAGATATGCTTACTTTTCTATGAGGATGCTCGGGTTGGCCGTGACGAGGTCAGTCTTGACGCCCACGTGTTGGCTGTATTCATCGTTCAAAGGCGGGAGATTGCACCTTATCACGTACTGGGCCGAGTCGATGGTTTTCCCGCAGCCACTGTCCATCAAGATGCCTCCGTTGCCCACCACGGCGCACGTGTCGAATGACCTGTTCGCGAACGGATGCTCCTACAAGTCGACACACATCAAGGTATGAATGAAATGACTTGATGAGATTTCAACACTTTTGTATATATGATTTGTGCATTGGGTCACATACAGAGGTGAACAATTTACAAAATTTTACCAGTCCATCATTTTTTGTGTTACTTGTGTCAATTAAAAACTAGACGAAAATATATTTGTCATATTTTTCAACGTTCAAAAACTAAACTAGATGAGACTTAATTAATAAACAATATCTGGGATAAATCCAGAATGCATTTTTGTTGACTAATAAAAGAGACAAAAATGGTTAAATAAAGACTATACTAAAATATTTAGTTCACTAGCAAAGACGAGACCAAAATTAATATTTATTGGCGTTGATTATTGGTCGCTTGACCAAGTTCTCGCGCGATTCGCAGCAAAATCACGCTTGGTGGTGAGTTCTCGCGCGATTCACAGCCAAAATAACAATAATGCTGCGCGCCATTTGCAGGTGTTGTGCGTTGCTCCAAAATCAAGACATCGTGGTAAGTTAAAAAATGTGTTTTATATAACAAATACGGCGATAATGCTCTAACTATCGTCAACCTAATCGCAAACTAGCTTATACTGGTTAACTTACTAGCCTCTTGTCAGTTGGGCAACTATGTTTTAAGTTGGGCAATCATAAGTTTAGTTAAAGCAGATAGATGTATGAGCCAGTCTAGGACCTAAAGCGAACTGAAACAATTTACCAAAATAAAATAGAATAAAATAATGAGCCGCTCATAATTCAAATCAACTTCAACCCCTCAAAACTCTAATTTTATCTAATAATTCACAAAGATATGTGCTGCTTACCTTTACGAAGGTCTTAAAGATGTTTGGCGTCACCTGCAGGATCTTGTTTTTTTCGCCATCGTATTGAATCTTGGTTCCGATCGGCATGTTTGCCTGCGTGACGATGGCCCTCTCGTAGCCTCGACATGATCTGCTCAGTTTGGAGCTGCGGGAGCGAAAAAAACCTTTTGTTTGATTCCACTACATATTTGGCATTTCTGCTTCCCACCAGTTTGCCTTACGTAAACGCTCGGTAGTTGGTCTCGTTCTTCTTCCAGTTTTTAGAGTGACGCTTCAACACACTATCAATCAGTTCCCTGTGACAAACACGCACATGTATACAGGTAAAATATGAATCACGGCGAGAACATTAAGACCAGTTGTGCAAGTGTATGCGCTCACTTGCAGCCTTTACAAAACGCGGAGGGCTCAGGCGGACTTTTCTTCTGACGTGGTGGTTCGTAAGCACCCATCGGACTGTGGAAACACAAAGAAGCATTTCTTGTAATGTACAATTTATCTTTTAAAACTATCATAATTCAATACTATCAATATTTTATATGAAATTTATTAAAATAAAATATATTTAATGCAATATTTTATGACCAGTTCCAGTATGATAAATAAATAATGATTATGTTCTTCTGAAATGCATGTAAAGTGCACTCTGTTGACCTTTGCTTTTGGTGTGTCAATGTATGGGTGGAACAATCCTATCCAATTAAGCTTCACCTTTGAGCTCAAGGTTCATCTTGAAAGCTTTTTAAAAACATTCATTGTGTCCCTAATTTTGTCAATGCTCACGTTACAGTCCACTCTACTTTGGACTGGAACACAATATGCTGTGTAAACAGTCACCAGATAGTTGGCCTATTGTGTCATGTAAGGTGCAATCGGGTTTATTACCTGCACAGCGCAAACGGTCGATTGTTTTATTCGGTTTTAGCAAATTATGAGCGTGCCACCAATTCAACTTTTTATTTGTTTTCCTTTGTGGTCGCGTGGATTATTTCATAAACATTCCAAACTGTGGCTAGAGTTATAAAGTTGCCTAAAAATGTGCCCTCGCAAGGACACAATATTGGCGTTACAGCGACAACCGCATAGTGAAGTTTGCTGACGACACGACTCTGGTGGGTCTCATCACGACGAGACTCGGTACAGGTCGGAAGTTGACCTTCTGACCACGTGGTGCAGGGACAACAACCTCCTGCTGAACGTCAATAAGACCAAGGAAATCGTTATTGACTTCCGGAAGGGTCACACAACACACCTGCCGCTGATCATCGACGGTGCTGTGGTGGAGAGGGTGAGCTGCACCAAGTTCCTGGGGGTGCACATCAGTGTGGACCTCTCCTGGTCCGCAAACACCTCGTCACTGGCAAAGAAAGCTCAGCGCCGCCTGTACTTCCTGCGGAAGCTCAGGCGTGCATGTGCTCCTCAGGCAGTCCTGTCTACATTCTACCGTGGCACCATTGAGAGCGTCCTCACCAGTTGCATCGCTGTCTGGGGTGGTAACTGCACTGAACAGAACTTGAAGGCCCTGCAGCGCATAGTGAATACGGCTGGTAAGATTACTGGTGTTTCGCTCCCCTCCCTAAAGGACATTTACACCTCCCATCTCGCCCGCAAGGCAACCTCGATTGCCAGAGGTGAGAGTCACCTGGCTTACTCTTTGTTTGACCTTCTGCCCTCTGGGAAGAGGTACAGGAGCCTGCGCTCCCGCACCACCAGACTCGCCAACAGCTTCTTTCTCCAGGCTGTTAGGGCCCTGAACTCGCTACCCCCTTCTGCGTAGCGTGCGGCACTGTTGCGCTATTTTCTGGAATGTCTGCTGTACGCGCACTTGCTCCTTTTTTTGCTCCTCTTATTTATTCATTTATTTATTTATTTATTTGTTGTGTTATTTATTCATTATTTATTCAGCACGCTTTTGTTATACTTGTTTACTTGTTTGTCTGTTGTGGGCCATGTCTTGTCACCGTGGGATAGGGGGGAACGAAATTTCGGTTTCTTTGTGTGTCTTTGGCATGTGGAGAAATTGACAATAAAGCCGACTTGGACTTTGACTTTGATATTCCAAAAGGGTGCAGCTCCTTAAAGGAGTCAGTCTACAGTCATGTTGTTTGAATCTGTGTGGAGATTTTCTCTTACCACAATCTAAATGATTCTTTTTCAGGTTGTGATAAACAAATTTTTAGACAGACGGACTTGAAATCTTTTGAGAACCAAACAAGAGGTTTAGTTTGTTGGTCTAAATCATTTAAAACTGTGATTACGACAGTTGGACTACAAATCAACAGTTTCCTTCATTTGTGTCATATTTGATCTGTGACCTTTTCGAGAGCTCCATAAAAAAAAAAAAAAAACGTTAGAAAAGGAAACGAAATGATGACTAGTCGTCCGGAGAGTCACGTACCTTTCGTCATCAATCAAGTACCACATGACGGTGAACAGCAGGCTGCCAAAGCAGAGCAGGACGATCAGAAAGGACATGCCTTGAGCCATGCCGGCTTTCTTTCTTTCTCTCATTTCAGCTGGGGAAGACATTGTCGAGCGCTCCACCTCTGGGCCAATGTTCAAGTGCTGTCATATTTCCTACTGAGGGGAAGTGCAACCTTGATAGACTTAAAAACTTATGAGAGGGAGGGAGGAGGTGCTTGATGGCAAAGGATCAAAGTCAAAGTTAAAGTCAGCTTTATTTCAAAGTCAATTTCTCCACATGCCAAAGACACACAAAGAAACCGAAATTTCGTTCCCCCCTATCCCACGGTGACAAGACATGGCCCAAAACAGACAAACAAGTAAACAAGTATAACAACAGCGTGCTGAATAAATAATGAATAAATAACACAATAAATAAATAAATAAGAGGAGCAAAAAAAAGGAGCAAGTGCGCGTACAGCAGACATTCCAGAAAATAGCGCAGCAGTGCCGCACGCTACGCAGAAGGGGGTAACGAGTTCAGGGTCCTAACAGCCTGGAGAAAGAAGCTGTTGGCGAGTCTGGTGGTGCGGGAGCGCAGGCTCCTGTACCTCTTCCCAGGGGGCAGAAGGTCAAACAAAGAGTGAGCCGGGTGACTCACATCTCTCGCAATCGAGGTTGCCTTGCGGGCGAGATGGGAGGTGTAAATGTCCTTCAGGGAGGGGAGCGAAGCACCAATAATCTTACCAGCCGTATTCACTATGCGCTGCAGGGCCTTCAAGTTCTGTTCAGTGCAGTTACCACCCCAGACAGCGATGCAACTGGTGAGGACGCTCTCAAGCACGCCTGAGCTTCCGCAGGAAGTACAGGCGGCGCTGAGCTTTCTTTGCCAATGACGAGGTGTTTGCGGACCAGGAGAGGTCCTGACTGATGTGCACCCCCAGGAACTAAAATTAGAGCGGGGTCAACGGAGCGTCCAGCCGGGGCTTGCTGGGCCCCAACATGGGCAGCGAGGGCCCGGTCGGGGTCGCGGGACCGGAGGTGGGTTCCGAAGGCGACACGGGCGGCGACGGCCCCGCCGACTACGTAGGCTACCCTTTCTCCTGGAACACCCCGTCGGCGCCGCCAGGCTACAACATCGTGGTGAAACCGGAGCAGATGCCCTACACCGACCTAAGCAACGCCAAGATGGCGTGCAAGCAGAACCGGGCAAACATCGCCCAGGAGGAGCAGCAGCAGTTCGGCAGCAACGACGACAACTTCCCCACTGGGGGCGAGGCCCGCGTGGCCCTCAACAAGGACATGATCCAGCTGGCCCACGAGCAGCTGGAAGCCGCCATTCAGGCCTACAGCCAGCAGCACCGCGCCGAGGAGCAGCTCGGAGACAGCCAGGACGACAAGCCCCAGAGTAACATTATCCAGACTCAGCCTCACAAGGAACGCAAGCACAGACTCAAGCACGCCAAGGGTGGCGGCAGCAGTGGCGGAGGCAGCAGCAGCAACAGCAGCAGCAGCAAATCAGGAGAGGGAAAACCCTCCGTTTGGATTTAACCGGACCGACCGGACTGAAAACCGCCAGTGCCTTAGAGCAGGGGTTCTTGCAACTTTTGGGTCCAGGAATTCAGGAATTTTTCCACCTTCTAATCATCATGCAGGGGTGTCCAAAGTCCAGCCATGTGTAATTCTTTTTTTTTTAATCAGCTCACATCATTTACTAAGAATAAAAAAAGGCAGTGTTAAAATTATGGCTGATGAAAAAGCCACATGCCTGTGGGTGGCACTAATAATAATGATAATAATAATAATCTTTTAAAGACCATATCATACACAAAGTGCTTCCCACTGTTGAAAATGTTTTGAAAAATTTGTGCCCCTGGACCCAAAAAGTTAAAAAACACAAACCCTGCCTTAGAGAATCCTGCGAGCTGGACAATTTTTTTTTATTGTGTATGAGACGATACAGCTGATTCTTTTGTCTGGGCTATTGTTGTCAAATTTTTGACAACAGCAGATGGATCTGAAGTCTTCCTGTTGGTCTGAGCTCATGTGAAATTCTTGAGAGGTTAAAGCCATGAAAAAGAAAAAAAAAAAAACACACACAATGAGACCAAACACTGTTTCGTGTCATATGTCAGTGCCAAGATTTCAAGTGTCGGAATGCCGTGGCCATGCTTGCGCCAAACGCCTGCGTTGGGACCAACCCTTTTGTAAAAGTCACCTGTCTTTCTTTTTTCTACAATGTATGTGTGTTGAAATTTAAAGCAACGGCGACCACAAGAAGAAGCCGAGGTTTGTTTTTATACGGAATTATGGCTTTTTCTTCTGCCCCATCTTTTTTTTTGTATAATAGAGGAAAAAGTGCAGAAAATGGAAATAACTGTATTTATCGTTGTGATTGAGATTGCCTTCCAGTTGTAAAACATAAAAGAAAAGGGGGGTGACAGTCTATTTTTATAATATATATGGAGAGAGGAAAAAAAAGAATTTTGCAATGTTCCGGGGCTACAAGGGTACAAGTCACCCGCCCGGGTGCCACATAGTGTCAGAATGCCCCCAAACGAGTTTGTGTTTTCCCAGCTTAAAACGCTTGGGTGAATGCAAAACAAAGGCAGCCAAGCATGAGAAGATACGCCCGCCAACTGAGATGGCGACACTCGAGTCACGTTTTGAATAGAAGAAAGCAAAAGCTTAGAATGCCGATTCGCAGGTGATGATTTACATCCTCTCCAAAGAATACTGTGCATTCAAGTACCATGAAAAATCTTCTGCTGACGTGGCGGCTTTAGAGTGCCTCGTTGTTGCGGCCTCAAAGAAAAGCCACACGTTTGCCATTTTGAAGCCTCATTTTATATAATTACCGATTATTTTTAATCAGATTTGCCAGGGTTGATGACATCACACTTGTCTTCAGTGTCAAATTAACTTAAGTCAATAATGTAAGTCAATTTGTTTGCAAACCTTGTTTTTTTTACATTCTGTATTGGGTATATTTGAGATGCATGTTATAAAAAGAATTATTTTCTTAAGAAAAATAAATGCCAAAGAAAGCAAGTGATCGGGATTCTTTTTCTCAATATTGTTTACATTACTTTGATATACTTCCCTCCCAGATTTGATTTTTTTTTTTTAAATGTTTTTATTTATTTAATTGTTTAGTTCACTAAACAATTTGTATTAAATGACAAAATTTTTACACTTGTATGAATGTGAGAAACCTGAAAAAAGTTTGCGTCATCAAACTGTTTTTGCTATAGTTTTATTTGCCGATTACTATACAACAGTTAACAGCAAAGGTTTTATTTTCAACATTGATATATTTTTATTCTGATGCTAATCAGACACTAACATGTTAACCTCCAATGAAGTTGCCTTCAAAAGAACAGAATGTGTTCTTCTCAGTGCATCTAGAAAACGTTTGCTTATTATGCGTCAGCACTGAACAGCGCTTTGGCTCATTTCTTGCTTATGAATGTTCCCAACAAGTACCTCCAGTCTGTGCGGGTTCAACATGAACAACAATCAATGTGAGCGAATGATAGGAACAATCCAAAAGAAAAACAAAAGCCCTCAATTCTCACCCAAAATGCTTAATTCACAGTTGTGTCCCCCAAGTCAATTGAGTAAAATCTGCATAAAAAAAAAATAAAAAAAACAAGCATCTGACAATTCCTGGATGAGAAGATCTGCAAGACTCTTTCCATGAAGGGACGACAGAATTCTCGTTCCGTTTGAAAAATAAAATCCTTCAAATGCCTCAATGTGGCTTTTAAAAACAATAGCTCATCTTTACGGTTTGAAAAGTCTTCAGTGTTTTCTCCAGTGCAAATGAGTCATGGCTTTTTATCGGTTGGACAATCCCCGAGGTGAAGCTTGAGGACGCCCTGGCTGTGCAGCTTGAGCAGCATTTCAAACTCAACGGGCATGGCGTGAAACTTGGCGTTGACCTTCTTGTCGTCGTAGTAATGATTAGTCAGTGTGTAAAGGCCGTGCGGGTGGTTGCTGAAGGGCCAGAAGCCGTACAGGTGCACGTTGGAGCAGGCCTCCAGAGCCAAGCTGGCCATCATGATGCCCGTGCTGAGCCGGCGAGACTTGAGGCCGTTGCTGTTCCAGAAGCGGGATAGGTTGCGTAGATATTCCGGGTTGAAGAAGACGGCCTGAGTGGTGCTGTCAAAGTCGTCCATGGTGTAGGCCGCCCTCAATGACAGACCTGTGTTGCTGCTGAAGGAGAAGGCGGGAAGGAGAATCAAGGCCTTGTCGTAGTACTGGAGTCTCTCCGCAAAACTCCGCCGTCGTCCCACCAGAGACTCGTACCTGTGGGGGGAGAAAGACCACAAATCTCCCTACTGCACTTGATAAATCTGAACTCCAAAGATATGCTTACTTTTCTTTGAGGATGCTCGGGTTGGCTGTGACGAGGTCAGTCTTGACGCCCACGTGTGGGCTGTATTCATCGTTCAAAGGCGGGAGATTGCACCTTATCACGTACTGGGCCGAGTCGATGGTTTTCCCGCAGCCACTGTCCATCAAGATGCCTCCGTTGCCCACCACGGCACACGTGTCGAATGACCTGTTCGCGAACGGATGCTCCTACAAGTAGACACATATCAAAGGTATGAATGAAATGACTTGATGAGATTTCAACACTTTTGTATATATGATTTGTGCATTGGGTCACATACAGAGGTGAACAATTTACAAAATTTTACCGGCTCATCATTTGTAGTGTTACTTACGTTCGTTAAAATCTAGACAAAAATATATTTGTCATATTTTTCAACGTTCAAAAACTAAACTAGATGAGACTTAATTAATAAACAATAACTGGGATAAATCCAGTATGCATTTTCGTCGACTAATAAAATGAGACAAAAATTAAATAAAGACTATACTAACATATATTAACATTTTAGTTCACTAGCAAAGACGAGACCAAAATTAATATTTATTGGCGTTGATTATTGGTCGCTTGACTCTTGTTCTCGCGCGATTCGCAGCAAAATCACGCTTGGTGGTGAGTTCTCGCGCGATTCACAGCCAAAATAACAATAATGCTGCGCGCCATTTGCAGGTGTTGTGCGTTGCTCCAAAATCAAGACATCGTGGTAAGTTAAAAAATGTGTTTTTTTATAACAAAAACGGCGATAATGCTCTAACTATCGTCAACCCAATCGCAAACTAGCTTATACTGGTTAACTCACTAGCCTCTTGTCAGTTGGGCAACTATGTTTTAAGTTGGACAATCATAAGTTAAAGCAGACAGATGTATGAGCTAGTCTAGGACCTAAAGCGAACTGAAACAATTTACCAAAATAAAATAGAATAAAATAATGAGCCGCTCATAATTCAAATCAACTTCAACCCCTCAAAACCCTAATTTTATCTAATAACTCACAAAGATATGTGCTGCTTACCTTCACGAAGATCTTAAAGATGTTTGGCGTCACCTGCAGGATCTTGTTTTTTTCGCCATCGTATTGAATCTTGGTTCCGATCGGCATGTTTGCCTGCGTGACGATGGCCCTCTCGTAGCCTCGACATGATCTGCTCAGTTTGGAGCTGCGGGACCGAAAAAAAAACTTGTTTGATTCCACTACATATTTGGCATTTCTGCTTCCCACCAGTTTCCCTTACGTAAACGCTCGGTAGTTGGTCTCGTTCTTCTTCCAGTTTTTAGAGTGACGCTTCAACACACTATCAATCAGTTCCCTGTGACAAACAGGCACATGTATACAGGTAAAATATGAATCACGGCGAGAACATTAAGACCAGTTGTGCAAGTGTATGCGCTCACTTGCAGCCTTTACAAAACGCGGAGGGCTCAGGCGGACTTTTCTTCTGACGTGGTGGTTTGTAAGCACCCATCGGACTGTGGAAACACAAAGAAGCATTTCTTGTAATGTACAATTTATTTTTTAAAACCATCATAATTCAATACTATCAATATTTTATATGAAATTTATTAAAATAAAATATATTTTATGCAATATTTTATGACCAGTTCCAATATGATAAATAAATCATGATTGTTATGTTCTTCTGAAATGCATGTAAAGTGCACTCTGTTGACCTTTGCTTTTGGTTTGTCAATGTATGGATGGAACAATCCTATCCAATTAAGCTTCACCTTTGAGCTCAAGGTTCATCTTGAAAGCTTTTTAAAAACATTCATTGTGTCCCTAATTTTGTCAATGCTCACATTACAGTCCACTCTGGCAACTCTACTTTGGACTGGAACACAATATGCTGTGTAAACAGTCACCAGATAGTTGGCCTATTGTGTCATGTAAGGTGCAATCATGCGATCGGGTTTTTTACCACCTGCACAGCGCAAACGGTCGATTGTTTTATTCGGTTAAAGCAAATTATGAGCGTGCCACTAATTCAACTTTTTATCTGTTTGTTTTCCTTTGTGGTCGCGTGGATTATTTCATAAACATTCCAAACTGTGGCTAGAGTTATAAAGTTGCCTAAAAATGTGCCCCCACAAGGACACAATATTGGCATTATATTCCAAAAGGGTGCAGCTCCTTAATGGAATTCTTTTCTCCACAGTCATATTGTTTGAATCTGTGTGGAGATTTTCTCTTACCACAATCGTGTCGCAACATGTTTTCTGATATTTTTGCAGCGTTTTGTGAAAGCAAAAAAAAAAAAAAAAAAAAAGTGGTGACAAAGGCCTATGACAGGTTCAGTTGGTTGGTACTGATGAGGAAATAATGGTTTTTTTTTTACTGCCATGCAGAAAAAAATCTGATGTACTCGATGATAGGCTGATGCTAGATAAGCAAGATAAAGATTTGGTTTCATGGCCTGACCGTGTTTGTTGAGACTTGGAGGAAAAGATTCCCGACTCAATTGTGTTGTAATTTAGTAAAAATGCTTAGTTTGTTAGTCTCACCATACTTTGACTGACTCGATAGACTAAAAATATTTCAGAAATTAGATAAAATACCGGAGGAAATTGTTGAAGTGATTTGATCGGACCTTGATTGGTTGGACTAAAACTTGGAATTATTTAGCTTGTTGGTCTGATCAGGTTTTTTCAGATTGTGATGAATTAAGAGAGTTGGACTAAAAATCTTTTTAGAACCCAATATGATGGATTTGTCGGTCTAAATGATTTTTTTTCAGATTGTGATAAACACGTTTTTAGACAGATGGACTTGAAATCTTTCGAGAACCAAACAAGAGGTTCCGTTTGTTGGTCTAAATGATTTAAGACTGTGATTACGACAGTTGGACTACAAATCAACAGTTTCCTTCACTTGTGTCATATTTGATCTGTGACCTTCTCGAAAGCTCCATCAAATTAAAAAAAAAAAAAACGTTAGAAAAGGAAACGAAATGATGACTAGCCGTCCGGAGAGTCACGTACCTTTCGTCATCAATCAAGTACCAGGTGATGGTGGACAGCAGGCTGCCAAAGCAGAGCAGGACGATCAGAAAGGACATGCCTTGAGCCATGCCGGCTTTCTTTCTTTCTCTCATTTCAGCTGGGGAAGACATCGTTGAGCGCTCCACCTCTAGGCCAATGTTCAAGTGCTGTCATATTTCCTACTCCAGCCTCAGCCGCACCTCCCTCTACCTCTCCCTTATCTACCTCACCTCCAAACTTCCCCCCTAGATTTCACTTTTCATGCAAAGTACGGCCTTGCGATGTCTTCCTCACTGGACACAGAAAAAAAAAAGATCAACAATCTTCAGCGTCGTCCCCGAAGCTTAAAAGCTGCTGCTTCTCAAGGTCTCCACCTCCTCCCCCAACAAAAAAAAAAAAAAAAAACACCCCCGCCCCTACCCTCCCTGAGCCATCCTCCAACCACACAAACTCCCCTTCTGTCTTCTATCCCCCCTTGGCACAAGAAGGCAAGCGGTAACATGAGTGGCCTAAACCTAATTAGCCTCCAGGGCACACATGTTCGGAGAGGCCCGGAGGCGCCTCATTGGATCGCTGTGACACCCCCACCGCTAGTCAGGGGAGGAGCGTGGAGGGGAACCGTCTCTCACGGCACGGAGCGGAAACGAAACAGAAACGAGGGGAAGTGCAACCTTAACAGACTTGAAAACTTAGGAGAGGGAGGGAGGAGGTGCTTGATGGCAAAGGCTCCACTAAGCTCCATTTCACGATTTGTCATTTTGAGTGACTGGACCTGAAATAATAACAGAAGCTTGATGGCAGTGAGAAGAAGAAAAAAAAGCCAGATAACAATTAATTCAATTCAAGAAGCCAAACAGACTCTAGGGAAGGTGAAAAATAAAGTAGGAGTCAAAATGGATGAGCTAATACGGTTTGTAATCGATTCCAGTTGTGATCTCCATGAACGTACCTTCCACTCCATCAGACTTTCCTCTTCCGCTCCCGTTTTAGGACATCACAGACTTGCAAACATCTGGATGAATTCAACTAACCAGAGACTCACAGGATGACTTTTTAAAGTCCTCGTCGTAAAAATTTGCTTCTAAAATTAGCGCGGGGTCAACGGAGTGTCCAGCCGATTGGGGTATTTGACAGGATGTGATTGGACGTGCAGCTGCAGGAACCGGTTTCTTCCCAGTGACTGGCGGCCTCTCTGGGGAACACTTAAGCAACATAACAAAGTCGCAAAACAACTTTTGGCAACTTCGTGGGAAACGGAAAAAGGCATTGTGACTGTTATCCCAAAAACGAGGCGTCGGAATCATTTCAATTGATGGGGATTTTATGACTCATAAAAAGAAAAACGGCATCCCTCTGGATCTAATCTCTGCCCACTGTAATTTTTCATTCACGTTATATGGCTTTACCTCTTTTCAGAGATTCTCTCAAATGACAGCATGGCATTCTCCAGGGTTCTAAACTCGGCCCATTCCTTTTTTTCTTCACCGATTAAATATAAGATTTCCAAATATTTATTCGTCTGTATCTAAATTTGTAGCATGAATGAATGAAAACAAGACAGATTATTGTCTCTAATTTCCAATTTTATTATTACAGTGAATCAACCTACATTTTGAGCTAAAAATCCGTTATCCGTTCCGATGACTACTTTTGGTTGGTTGGACAGCGTCCGAGGTGAAGCCTGAGCACGCCTTGACTGTGCAGCTTGAGCAACAGGTCGAACTCTACGGGCATGGCGTGGAACCAGTGCTTGGCCTTGGCGTCGTCGTAGTAATGATTGGTCAGCGTGTAGAGGTCGTACGGGTGGTTGGCGAAGGGCCAGAAGCCGTAGAGGTGCACGTCGGAACACACCTCCAATGCCAAGCTGGCCATCATGATACCCGTGCTGGGCCGCTTGGACTTGAGGCCGTTGGCAGCCCAGAAGCGGGAGAGGTTGCGCAGGTAGTCCGGGTTGAAGAAGATGGCGCGAGAGGGGCTGCTGAAATCCTCAAGGGTGTAGGCCACCCGCAGAGACACTTCGGTGTTCGTGGGGAACGAGAAGGCGGGAAGGAGGATGAGGGACTTGCCGTAGTTCTGGAGTCTCGACATCAAGTCCCGCCGGCGTCCCGATAGTGAGTTGTACCTGGAGGGACAACCATATCAGGACAGTTCCAATTTGAACATGATTGCAGTTGGTCGCCGTGCTGACTTTTCTTTGAAGATGCTCGGGTTGGCCGTGACGAGGTCCGTCCTGACGCCCACGTCTTTGCCGTGCTCTTCGCTCAGAGGAGGTAGATTGCACCGCATCACAAATCGAGCCGAGTCGATCATTTTCCCGCAGCCGCTGTCCACCAGGATGCCTCCATTTCCCACAACGGCGCACGTGTCGAACGTCTCGTTGGAGAATGGATGCTCCTGGGAAGAGTTAAGAGCTAAAGAATAGCCACAAAGTTTCTTCAAAGCGGTGTGTCATGCCTTGATGAATGTTTTGAAGATTTCCGGCGTCACTCGTAGCGTCTTGGAACTTTCGGCATCGTAGACGATTTTGGTTCCCACGGGCGTGTTGGCCTGAGTGATGATGGCTTTCTCGAACCCTCGACACGAGCTACTCAACTTGGACCTGACGGGACCAGCAAACAAAGTAACTACTAATAATATTTGCAGGAACACTTTGACCTACTATGCTACTGTATTTGAACATGGATCATTCTGGTTGTAATCTGTATTTTCTTAGCTGGCTCAGTGAGCGTTAGTCACATGACAATAGCGTGACGCTACAATGCACCCACGCTTTTACATATGTTTGCATTAGTCAGCTTGTCTTACGTGAAATTCCGGTAGCTCTCCTCGTTCCTCTCCCACGTTTGAGAATAACGCTTCAACACGTCGTCAATCAGTTTCCTACGAGGACACGCAAGTAGAGACACAAATGCAACAGTTCCTTAATTAATTGACATCTGATTTTAATTTGGAAAAACAATTATCAACAATCACAATGAATTTATGCTTGTGCATTTTCTTCACTGTCAATTTAAAAGGTGAATGAATGACAAAGAGGCAACCCTACTCACCTGCAGCCTTTACAAAGCACACTTGGGGAACTTTTCTTCTGAGCAGGAGGTTTGAAAGAGGCCAGCACACTGGAAAAACATTCAGAGAGGCTCAAGATACATAAATCAGCACATTTGAAGGGCAACATTTAAGAGACCTACAAATTTGAATTCCAAAAGGTATTAAGATTGTAAAAGGTAATGATAATATGTATTTTGCAGAACTTGATGCAGCCTCCAGACAAACCTATGATCGTCGACCATGTACCAAGTGATGCTGGACAACAGGCTAGCTAAACATAGCAGAGTTATCGCGGACGAGCTACCCCAAGAAGCCATCAACAAAGGAGATGAGGCACGTCTTTCCCTGTGCGTCACGGTAGAGCTGGTGTTTCTTTTTTTTTTTTTTTTTTTTTTTTAAACCCGGACATGTATTCTTCCCAATGCCTCGTGCACACCCACCTAACCCGGCGAGCACGCACACCTTCACTCACCTGATTGACATTCACACAGCTGATGTGTGATTAGTAATTAGATGTCACATGACTATATTTGTTTAAAAAAAAAATTGATTTTTTTTTTTATCGTTCATGTTTATCATTGTGTTGCCGTCAAACCAAAATCTCCACATTATTCATTTTTGTATTAACAGTTGACTGAAAAGTGGTGTCTTGTATCTGCTCCAGTGACCCTCCCCATTTGCCCTTCTTGACAGGAATGCTTGCTTTTCTTTTTTTTTCCAGTGACATCATGGAGAAGTACTCTGTGGAATGGAGAGACAAACCGAGAAAGAAAGGAGGCCCCCTCAAAGCATCATTCACCCGCCCCCTTCTTCCTCCATCATCATCATGTGTGTGCTTGTGAGACAGAAGAGGAAGTTGTTCTCCGCGGCGTCAAGAAACAGGAAGTGAGACGAGACACGCCGCATGCAAGAAAACAAGGTTTCTTGTGTCATCAAACTTCCTCTGCTTTATTTAAAGCATAATAGTGCATTATTTTTATCATATGATAAATGTGTGTGTCAGCCATTTCTCTTCACTGGGGTTGAGCATAGTGTTTGACATGCAAGGTTTGTGTTGAGTCAAGCAGACGAGGCGTGACATGTCTTTATGAACACTTTTTATTTTCAGCGATCCATACACACATTTAGACAGGAGCGGTGAACCCCGATTACTTTTTGCCCTCTTCCTCCTTGGACAAGTTCTTGATGATTTCCTCCTTCTTGGCCTGGAGGCGCTCCTCTCGGCGCTTGCGGGCCTCCTTGGTCTTGGTACGGCGGGCCTCGGCTTGATCGCTGCAAAAAGAAAACAAGTTGAGAAAAAAGGTATATTTATTTTGTCAGCTGGGGAGAATGACGTCAAAATGAGGTTGCAAACGTACGCCAGGAGCTTCTTGCGAGCTTTGTCGGCCTTCAGCTTGTGAATGTGCTCCATGAGGATACGCTTGTTCTTGAACACGTTACCCTTGGCCCTCAGATACAAGCTGTGATACCTGAGGAAAAAAAAACGGTTACATTCAAAATTGGTGTAGCATTGCAAATTGTATCGTCAAAACGCCAGTTTTTCTTACATGTGCCTGTCGATCTTCTTGGACTCCCTGTAGCGGCGCAACAGGCGACGCAGAATCCTCATACGGCGCATCCAAATCAGCTTCTCGGGCATACGGGCGTTGGCGGTACCCTTTCTCTTACCTGCAGACAAGAAGGCAAAATGTGAGGGAAAAGACCTGGCGGAAATTCACGGTTGCGGCGGGCAGTGCACGGAACCTACCGATGCCCATGTGCCTGCCCTTGCGGCGTGCCAGCGTGTTCTTGCGGCAGCGGGCCCTGGAGTGGACCGTGACGGGCTTGCGGATAATGAGACCATCCTTCACCAGTTTGCGCACCTGCTGGCCTGGAAGGGACAAGGAAAGGAGGCAAGGTGAGGAGTTGTACTGTGACTACTTGAATAATGGCGCCCTCTCTTGTCAAATGTCAGCAGTTGCACACTAAAAATTTATCCTTATTTGACAGACCCAGTTGGAGTTTTAGATGAGGAAAATAAAGCCACGGCCACAAGCTCAACGCTTCCTCGTACGATACACAGCAATTCACAGAGAAGGAAGCAAGAAAGGAGATTTGTGTGGACAGGCGATGATGTAAAACTTCTGACTTGGAATGAAAGTTCAGATCATAAAGGAATATCGTCACGGCGATCCACGATTACTGTTGTTGGTGGAGAGATCAACAATAACTGTGAGTACCACATCATAGTCCCATTTTATAGGGTGCATTAAAGAAGTTCTATTGATGAGGACATTTGGATGTCCATAAAAGATGAAGCCTCCTTTGGAGTGTAAGCAGGATGGCATTTTATGCCTGATTACGAGAGCATGGTTGGGTTTTGGTATTGATAGATTTTGGGTCTACTTACGAGAGTTAGCATTGGCGATCTCGTTGGTCTCATTGGGGTCAAGCCAAACCTTCTTCTTGCCACAGCGCAGCACGCTGGCGGCGAGCCTCTTCTGGAGCCTGAGCATGCTGCACGACACAAACACAACAGACAATTAAAGACATAAAAGAAACACACGCATAGAATCAAAAGAGAAAATTATGTTTATGTCGCGTTGTAATGTGGACCTAGCAGCTACACGTCATTAGCTGATGTTGCTAACCGCTAGCCTGGTTGACAACATGGCCTCTTCCTCGGCTACATCGTGTGGCGTAAAGCCACGGTTAAACACGCCATGGTCGGCATTTGGAGGACAGGTTACAATCCGTGTCGTTTAAATGTAACATGTTATGTCTTGATTGAAAAGCGCAGTGTGTAAAAAGGGTGGTTTTGGACAGTTTAAAATTAAGCAATTGCCTTCTTTCGACGGGAGTCCTACCTCATGGCTGCTACTTCGATAGAAAAAGAGCGATTTCGGCAACGGACAGGAATGTACCATTAGGCAGGCACGTCCATCTCAATTCATGAAAAAAACTCTCTTTGAACGTCAATCAAATTTAGCACGGGTATTGCTAATCTTGCACATGACAAGTTTAATAAGATCTAAGACGATAATATTTTAGTTCTTTGATAGCTTCACCAATCGTATTTAACAGTATGTTCATTGGACTCCCCTTTCCACAATAATGGTAACGACCAATGTCGTTACAGTGCATTGTGGGTCGAAAGGGTGCAGTTTACTCTTAGACCACACGAGGGCAATGTTTCGGCGTGTAAATGCCCTGAAGCAATTAAAAAAATCTATGTATTCTATAACTTTAAAATCCGTAAATATTTTACGTGCATGGGAGCATATTGTATTCATGAAAAACAGAAAACATTTATTTTACAAAAATGCAAACGGACAAAAACCATTTCCAAACAGGAAAAAAAAAAGACTGATGTAATACACTTCCATAATTAACAGTCATTAATGAAAAAACTTACAAAATGGGTGCAGAGAAGCTACAGAAAAACACGCCACCACATTGTGGTATATATAGGCAATTGTAAACTTGGAGGCGGGGGTGGGGGGGTGGATTTGCTATTACTCATGGATTGCTATTGACACAGGGCTGTGTCCCTATCCCCAATGAATACTGCAGATAAATAGAATACATACAATGCTCCTCATACGCTTGCTATATAGTCGTAGCTCACCAGCAGGCCGTCACCATGGCAACAGTGCACGCCAGCTGTGTGGGTGCATGCATGCACTTCTTCACCTCAGGTAACTGACAATATCTCCAGCATAATCTCTCTGTATAGATAAGATGCTAGTCCATTTCATAACCGTAGGGGATATGTTACATGGCTATGAAGAGAGCTGTAAGATGTGACACAACAACAAAATTCCTAAAGAGCTATGTTTACTTTACTTCCTGCTACTTTTTCTTCCACAGCCTGTTTATGCAGTGGCATTACACTTAGAAGAAATTAAGATGGCTAGCTAATACTGATAAGAAAACTGAATTATTTTGACCGAAATACATGGACATGGCATCCACATCACGAGGTTATCAAATGTATAAAAATTAGATGCCTGTGATTTGCTGTTGCCATGGCATCACGCACTGTGCTAAAGTAGGAGACAGACTTGTTTTCCTTTCCTTATTCTCCAAATTTTAATAGTTGCATGAAGGCTAATGGCCTTCACACATATGTTATTCTACACCTTTAACTTTTTTATTGTGTGAAGGCTAATGGCCTTCACACATGTTTTTCCTGTACTTTATTCTTCAACTTATTCTGCCCACTTTTTTGACATGCTTTGAAGATGATTTATTCAGTATATTTTTAGCTACACGTGTACTAATATTAATGTATTACTATGGCACTACCTTTTCTGTGTGAATGTGTGGTCTCCCCCATCAATCGATGTGATCTGTCGTTCGGGGCGGGGCTGTTGGACTCCCAGTTGGAGAGAGAAGCCAAAAAGAATGTACACAAAAATAACACGGGAAGTTGGAGATGGAGGCCTTTGAAATAAAAGCAAAAAGTCACTCTCGACATTTTACAAACTACACCAGTATTTGTTAGTGTAAAAGCAACAAAATGTGAAAAATAAAATACACTGCAAGGAAAGCCATTAATTGCACACTATTAGAAAGGCGAAGAAGGTACTTGGGCGTAGTGTTACCGTTCTGCAATCAGATATATTTCCACTATTATTCGCTTTAAATTTATTTTGAAGGCTACAACCGGATGTATGTTCGTTTCTTACCGCTAACTTAGCAACACGGCGCTTCCTTCCTCCGCTCTCGTCGGCAAGCTTGCAGCGAAGGCAGCTGTTGCCATTCTACTCAGCATCGGCCGGGCGAGCCCCACTTCCACGACAAAGATGAGTCCGTGGACACCGGCGTAAACACCCCCCCTCCCCATCCCCCAGCCTAAAAGACATTCTTTAATCAAGGGACAAAAGTTAATTCAATGGTACAGAAAAGTAGTATGTCCAGGACGCCTTCCACCTCGACCCAGGAGATCCAAATGGACATGTTCGACCCCCATCCTCAATCACAGGTAAGAAAAATGAGAGGGTTAAGAGAGAGAGGGGGGAAAAAGATATTATATTCAAACTATTTGACTTGACCTGTTTTCTGTCAACAAATGTTGCGCGTGTTTTCCCCAAACAGATTAACAGGTTGTTTGCCACTTACACATTTGGTTGCAATGAGCTGATTTGCCCTACAGAAGGGATTCCATGTACATTAATGTCCGATTCCCCCCGTCTGTATTTTATTTGATATATATTAATGTTTTTCTGAGCAGATAGTACTAATTGGTGGCTAATAATCAGCGTTTGTGTACACAGTGCTGCGATAAGCAATGCAATTGGATCTCAATTGGATGCGATGCAAAGCCACGCCTTTGTTTAACGACAACGTAGACATGTAAAATCCCATTTTATCGTAAAGAAAATCACTAAAATCTTAATAACCTGGAGGCCACTTCATTAGGTATACATGCTATTAAGACATCCAATCAAAAATGGTTCCTTTACAAAGATGATAATGCTCACTTTTGAAGTTGAAATTTCATCTGATAGTTATTGTGCATGTCGTTTCTAATGTTTTATTCAACATTTTAATTTTGCTACAAGGTCAACTAGGAAAAATATGATTTTTTAAATCATGATACGTTTGTATTTTTATTTTCAAAGAACAAATATTTATTTTTATTATTTAAAAACACCCTTACACCCATTTTTGTGATAGCCAATGTTTTTATTTTTTTAGGCTGATGTTGATTTTTGTAAAATGAAATTTTGATGACTGAGTAATAGGCTGATTATTTAAAAATACATGTAGTGAATAAATTGTGGGGTTTTTATTTCCCTTAATACTAAAACAAGATATGAATTACAAGCAGATCATCTGACTTTGAATATTTCAATAGAGAGAAAAATCTGCAAATTGGCCAACATCATTTCACACATAGTCCTAACTCCTCCATGGTGTCATTTCACAGCAGCCACAAATAGTCTGTGCCTTCCTTTTTTCGAGAGTGAGTGTGCAAACACAACAATCCACAATATTTTATTTTTTATTTCTTTCTTGTCGGTGGAAAAAGTGGAACAAACACCCACGCTGAGCACACTCATCTCTCTACGTACATGCAGCGAGAGAAACCAGCGCTTCCAATCATACCTTCCTTCCCACTCTCAGCCCCCACAAAGTTCTCCATGTACCAGGAAACTTGAACTTTAGACTCTCAAACCCTGCTATTTGGTGAGGCAATCCAAATAGTAAGAAATATTTTATGTGTAACTAAACTAATCTCATCAATTTAAAGATACATTTGAAGTTTGCCCTGCCACACCTCCACTTGAATAAACACCCCTGCTTACTTCCTCTTTAATTATACATCAACATTTAATCTGGTGGGACATTTACCACCAAGAAGCCCCCTGCAGTCCCCGTTGCTGCCCCCAATGCCTCGATACAACCTTAAAAGACAAGAAAAAAAAGACAAATTTGGATCAATAATAACTAGTTGTATTTTACATGATATTTGCTTTAATCTATAATACCTGTTGCATTAATTTACACTTTTAAAAAAAAGCATTTTTATGAACACAGAGGCCTACTATGTTACTGTTTTTTATAATCGATCACTATGTTGGTATAAAACTTAAGAACGACTGAATACAAACTGCTGCCACCTGCAGGTCTGGAGTATTACTACATGTTCAATCAATCAAAACAACTCTTTCAATCAGTTGAGCAAGTAAAGCAAGTGCTGCTATCCTGCGCTAATGTAATGCACTCACAGGACATTTTATTCGGCACACCTGCCAAATCAAATGTAATGATGCTATTTGTTTTTGTTTGACCCTGCACAATATGCTAATTATTGAATTGCCTCATAATGAGATCTTGAGTGTCTTGGTGTACCTAATCAAGTGTCCAATGTGCGATACAAAGCGTTTGCCGGTGCGTTTTGGTTCTGACGCGGCGGTTCCTCACGGGAAGAAGAAGAACAGGCCGTCTCCTCCGCAAACGTGATTAGTCGGCATTGTGTAACCATGGCGATGTGGCCAGGGTGGGCTTCTAATGTAATGAACGGCTTCTGCCCAACCCGGATAGAGTCCACTTGGCAGGGGTCCGCCAATCTGATTAGAGGCTTGCAACAGAACATGAAAAATGAGGAGTCGCCGCAGCTGCTCGTGAATTGTGCGCGTGTTTCCCGCTCTGGCCAATGTCGCCTCCGTCGGCGACAGCGGCAGGCCGGGGCCTTTTACAACCATCTGTTAAGATAAATGACTGTCTGGAGGCAAAGTTGTTTTGTTTTTGTCTTTCAAAGCCACACCCAGGCTTCTTTCTTTCCTCAGGGCAAGTACGCCAAGAGGAAGAGCCGCTTCAAGCGCTCTGATGGAAGCACCTCGTCCGACACCACGTCCAACAGCTTCGTCCGACAGGTAACGTCCGTCCCGAAATGCAAGACAGGACTTGCGCAATTCTAACAACACTTAAAAAAAAGCAGCTGACTTAAGACTTGCACCTGACTTGGACCAAAAGACTGAGCTCAAATTAATACAGAGCTGGTTTCAAACATGGACAATACAAATTTTAAACCTGCTTTCGAATGTCAACTCTGACCCAATTCATTAGCTTTAGCTAATTTAGCGACTTGACTTTGGACTAATTACTTGAGATTTATTTGGGACTAAAATGAAATGTAAACTTTGATGCTAGACTAAGATTGGGTTATTTTCCAACTGCTTTACTTGGAGTACTTTAGTTGGAATGGAATTTGGCATTGAGGTTGGTGAAAGACTTTTACAAATGAACACCACCACCACCACGAAAAAGCGTGTAGGCACCCTCTAGGTTTTATACCTTCACCCTATTTTTCATTTAGTTTTGCTCAAAGCCAGGCCCCGTATAGACATTATAGTCTCGCGCACACCTCCGCAGGAGCAAACTCATTCAAAGACGCGAAAACGCACAGATATACACAATCAGCCGTCGGCGGCGAAGCTGGCTGGTACACCGGGGCTTGGTTTCTATGGCAACGGGGCCACTGAATCTCCCCCCCCCCGTGCGCACAGCCACAGTGGGATGGGGATGCGAGGGAGACGGCGCTTCGGCGACACTGTTTCTTTGGCGTGGGCGCCACGGCGGCCTACGTGTTTGCGTAGCCTGGTTTGCGCGTCAAGTTCAACAAAAACACGATGAGGATGACTGTCTGCCGCCGTGCTGCGCTTTCTTGGCCGGATGACAGTGTGGATGGAAGGGGATGGGATTTTTCTGCTCCTGATACACCGATGATAGTATCAAAACATTCACATGCGTTTAGGACTAAGACTCGTTCTATTTAAAGACCATGTAAAGCCTTCAATTGAAAATGTAATTTATAAAACAACTCAGTGTGGTCTATTAAATTTCCAACTGAGTTTTGGAATCATTTGGTTGATATAACTAGTAGTTGCTGTAGTTTGACCAACTACTAGGTGGCCATTCTTTCACCATTGCCTGCTGATTGGGTCACAGGTTGCCCCCTAGTGGACACAATGAGCCCATAAGTAAAACTTGAGTTGAAGATTTATTGGATGGATGCTTTAGAATTGGATCAAACAACTTGGCACTTGCTTAAGACTTGGGTTTAATGGCAGAAAATTTTAGATTTGGGCCCAAAGAAATGATTCAAATGACCCAGAACTTGAGTTTGGTTTAGAACTGGACACTTTGGACAGCAAATGCTAAAGCGCTATCTAAGCGCATCATTGACTTGCTTTTAAGTGAACAACTGTCCACAGCCAGTTGTTTCAAAGTGGTCCTGGACCGGTTTCTGTGAGTCCATGAGAGATCAGCAGTGAACAGGCTCCAGAGGGGAGGGGGGTTTCCCTGGACACTGCCCCGTCCTATCCCACGTCAGCTGGAGCATTGGATGGCTGACGGCTGCATACCAGGCCTCCTCCTTGGCCTCGGCGCACTTACGTCTCTGTTCCTGCCTGGCCCGCCGGCTAAATATATTTCCCCAGTTTGCAAATGTAGCACAAGTCCTGCAACCCGACCCCGGTCCCGCTGGCTCCAGTTCCCTTCCTTTACACAAGGTTCACGTTCCTTTGGGTTGTGGAGGGATACGAGAGAGTGCGCTGGGGTGGGGTTGGAGGTTAAGAGAGCGTCTCTTGCTTTTCTCACACGCACACACACATCGCACACTTTTCTGGATCTCTCTGCTCATGTCCACTTGTCAAGCTAACACACACACACACACTAGTTGCCACTTTACACACACACACCGGTCTGTGGACTCCGGCACTGACCCCCCCCCCCCTCTCTGGGTGAGGAGAGTGTGGCAAAGGAGGTATGGAGAGGACTGATCGGATTCAGCGGCCCGTCGTGGTAAGAAGAATTTTGCAGACTTTTCGGCGCCCATTTGTCGGACTAACTGTGCATGCGTGTGCGTTTGTGAGTCCGGGCCTTGGCAGGTGTTGCTCTGAGATGTTGTAACTTGGGTCGGAAATGTGAATTCGCCAGCCCGTGTCCTGATTGTACCGTAACTGTGGGTCAGCGGCTTACTTTGTAATTCCATTTTGGGTCGCTCACAGCTGCTGGGAAGGCTCTGTGTTTTTAATTTAGACTTCCAGTCCCCCACCGGGTCGCGTCCAGTGCTATGTGCGATGACCAGTCAGCCTTCCGGCACAGCGCCGTGGCCATTTCATAGGGTGGCATTCCAAGTTGTTAACTCATAGAACCGAGAAATGTCGACGTTGCTGGCAGAGTTTGTTCACAAAGTATCAGAAACTTAACTGAAATATTCAAAGCTACTTTGTATTATTCATTTTTTTTTCTCTTTAAATCAAAATGGGAAAACGATTCAGCTTTAGTTGCTTTAAAACTTGAATCAAGGTCCACCAAAATGACACTTTGACAGCTCACACCTTTTTTTTTAATTACTTTTTATATATGCATTCTTTATCTATCGCTCAAAATGATCCCTTTACAGTTATTTGACCTTTTCGATGTAGCTTTTTAAAGATCATATAGAATAAATGTCCCTCGTGGCTCGTAAAATAATGTTTTTATATTTATAGCATTCTCATAACAAAAAGATGAGCGGAAACAAACTTAAATGCATGACTCACATCTCCATTGAACTCGGCAACCTCAGACTTGGTTACCATGGTACCGCTGTGACAGAGCAAATAAAGATGGCCGCCGTTCGTGACCGTGTGCTAGGGATGTGATTTGTTTTTGTAGATGAGTTTTTTTTCCCCCCGTGTGGTATCTTGGCACTCCAGTCTTGTCACGTCAACGCACAAAACAAATATAGAACGTTTAGTTGGTTACTCTTTAAAATTATTATCCGAGACTTGGAGCGAAAGACTAACCCCAGAAACCTTCAACTTGGACCGGCAGGTTCCTCGGCCTCCAATCCAACATTTTCAGTGTTGAGGTGTTCTGCCTCTTCCCTAAAAGTCGTTTCCGGAGAAAGCACTCGTCGCAGGGAACGTGAAGTCATTTTTCTTTGTTGCGCGGTAACGATGCTTCTCGAGCCTCATTAGTCAAAGCTCGCCTGTGTCCGTTTGCCCCCTCTCCATGCTATCCCCCCCCTCCCCCTTCTGAGTTATTCAATATCACCTCTAAGGCGGTGCCAATGTATCACAATGCATTTTTCATCATCTTCTGGATTATTCCCACCCCGGTGACGTTGTCACGCCTTCAACCAGATTGAGCGTGATGGATTCTTTCAAACACTTTCAAATTCATCCACAACCACCCTCAAGTTTCCCCATCGCCTCCTCCACACGGATGCAGCTGAGGTGGTTACTATGACACCGCGGGGGTCTCGAGACCGGCGACGACCAATAGGGTGGCAGCTGCTCGGTCACGTGACTCGCAGCTATTTTCAACAGGGAGCTGTATGCGAAGTGAAGCAAGCGGCTAAATTAGAGACACAGCCCCGGTGACATGAGGAGGGGAAGACGAAGAAGGGTTGAGTTGAGTTCCTGGAGACTTTTGTTTTCTTTTGTACTCCTTACAACCAACAGCCATTGATTACTATTGACTAGTACAGCGGACCCCCCCCCGGATACTTCATTTAGTATATTTAGTGCATAGATAATAATTGGCCACATTCCTGTGGGTCTTTAAAAAGTCAATAAAATGGCTGCAGTCTTTTGGAGTCATTGAAAATGGATGGATGGGTCGCTAGCTGCCTCGCTCTTCTATTTTTTTTTTTTTTTTGTCACTGTGTGACTCAAAACATTTGTCAGTTATTTCCGACGTCATCCGGGCGCCTTTTATTTTAGTACATTTCACCCCTCCCCACCCTCCAAGGTCGGCCATTAAAATCCTCTGTTGAACTTCCCTTGTTGTCGGGATGCTCCCAGAGGATGAGTCAGAGCTTGTCGGCGAAGGCGGCTGGTGCCATCCTCATTACGTGCGCCGAGATGCAACAGGAAGTGGGGATAGTGTGTGGCTAAGCGTGTATGTGTAGAGGAACACCATGAATTAGCGAGGAGGGCCGTCGCCTCGGCAACAGGGAGTGTCTACATGCGAGTCTGCCGAGCGGCACAATGCGACAGGTGGCTGAGCTAGAATCAACACGCTGGTGTTTGTCGTTTGGTCGGGAATTGCTCAAAGAGTGATGAGGGTAGTCATGAAAGGCGGCGCGGGACATTCAACACACATGCATGCAAAACTCACACACACGCACACACACTGTTTTTGTCAGCATCCATTACGCAAACCATCCCAGCTGCCATGTTTGGACTTTAACCCCAATTTGTCTCGTTGTGACCAGACGTTAGCATTATTCAGGTCAATTCTGAAATAAATTTAAATGCAAATCCACGTGGATTCGCCGTCTACATGATATTTAGCTCAGTTCTTTAGTTTGGGGTGTAATTCCACCTTTGGCCACTAGGTAGCAGCACACAACTCTGTTTAACTGTGTAAATTTAGATTTTAACATTTTAAGATCAGCTGTATTTTTACTGAAGAGATGACTGAATGTCAGTCTCTATCATTCTGCATTTTAGGCCTACAGAAAGCTATTTTCTTTTTATCCAGTAATGTACATCTTTGGAAATGATTACTGATGTATTTTGCATTAAGATGTGTTGGTATTATTTTTGAACTTCAAACTATGATCGCATCAAAGATGCCTTTTCAAATCTGTCATGTTCACTTGACATGCCAGCAGGGAATTTATCCATCGCGGTTACATATGGCTTGCGTTATCTTTTACGCACTCTCACCTCTATTTTGGAGGCCCACACCTCATGACTCACTTGTTCTGCTTGCCGCACTCAGCTGTCGGCGCTCTTGTCAGCAACACCTGCAAAACACGGAGATGTACTCTCTGGACACTTCATTAGGTACACCCAAACACTGGCAATAAATAAAGAAATGCTATTATGATAAAAATAGTGTCCAGGTGTACCTAATGAAATGTCCGGTCCTCAGGCCGTTATGAATAGTGTGTACCTACCTGATGGCTCATCCGCATGGCTGACTCTACCTTTTGTTGTGGGGCCAAAGCACCTCAAATTACATTGAGTCAGCTTTCAGTTCTTAATATGAGCGACCTTGTAGGCCACATAGCCATCTCCACATAGTCAGCAGGAGACAGGAAAAGATGGACAATCTACAAAAGAGCACACAGAACATCCCTCACGCTCTTATGTTTATGCGGCAGGGCTCGGCCGACTCCTACACGAGCCGGCCGTCGGACTCCGACGTGTCCCTGGAGGAGGATCCTGAGGCCCTGAGGAAGGAGGCGGACAGGCAGGCCCTCGCCACGCTCGAGAAAGCAAAGGTCAGTCGTCCGTTTGACTACTCTTTATCTTTTGTGGGTGTTGAACATTTGATATTTTCTGTCCAGACCAAACCAGTTGCGTTTGCCGTGCGGACAAACGTGGGCTACAACCCGGGCCCCAGCGATGACGTTCCCGTGCAGGGCATGGCCATATCCTTCGAAGCCAAAGACTTCCTACACATCAAAGAGGTTTGTTTGCGCCCGCCATCCTGCGGTCGATGATCGTCTCGTAATGCCCGGCTGTGTTTTTGTTTTTGCAGAAATACAACAACGATTGGTGGATCGGGCGTCTGGTGAAGGAGGGCTGCGAGGTGGGCTTCATCCCCAGCCCGGTCAAGCTAGAGAACACCCGACTTCTACAGGAGCAGAGGATGAGGCAGAACCGACTCAGCTCCAGGTTTGGAAAAATACAAGAAGCTAAATGATGAACATGGGATTTATATCCTTTTGGTTCTGTCTTAGTAAATCTGGGGGAAGCTCAAGCCTGGATGTCGCCACAGGAACGCGCAGGCCCACCCCACCCGGCACAGGTGAGGTCAAAACAATTTGCATATTCATGAGTGGCCAATCAAAGAAGCAAGCGGCGGACCGTGTTAAATCATCTGACACAAAGTCCATTCCTCGATAACTTCCTCCTGTCTCCATTTTCTGCTCACGTCACTCAGCTTTTGTTGCTTTAATTAAGGCTCTCCAAAGTGCGAGGCTCCATTGAGAAGGTCAAAAACAAATTTCATTGCTCAATCAGGAAAAAGCGCGCGATTATATTTTTTCAACACCATCGCTTGAACAAAAGGCGAGAAATTCTTTTGGGTCGTGAAAGCTCGCTGTCTTCTATTTATTCCCGTCACTCGGCACATTCATTGCATTTCCTCGTGACAATCTGACATTTTCTCCCTCACACTTGTCAATGTCATCTTCTTTTCTTCCTTTGGTGCTTCCGTTCCGATGCATCTCACATCTCGTCTTCTATCTTCCCCTCCTTTTTTTTTCTTCCTTATTTCTGTCACTGTCTCCGCGCTTTCGCTTCTATGCCCCGCCCCCTCCCACATGCCAATTAGCGCACACGGACATGCCCACTGTGACCTATGATGTTGACCCCCTGGACCTGGATGCTGAGGAGCTCCCTGAGTCGCAGGGGGACCCTCGCTCCCCCAAGGTCATGTCCGGCAGCGTGACCTCGCCTCAGGCCAACACGCACCGGCTGCCTTTCTTTAAGAAGGTAACACTAGGAAGTGATGGGATCGGACTTTGGGATTTGGTGGGGGTGCTGGATGCTTCTCGCCTTTGCCAACAGCCCTTCCTTCCTCCTCCCACCTGCCTGCATTTGCCCCCACCTCCCCTCTGCCCATAACTCATCCAAGACTAACACCTCACAGCTGCCTGAAACTCTAATAGGAAGGCGCTATAAACTGTACCCCCGATGGCAGTACCCCCCCGCCCCCCTCAATGCTTTTCACCCAATGACTAACCAGGCTCTTGTGTGTGTTTTTGTGTGTCTTCTGGCATGTTGCGTGGAATGCTTCCGTAGGCGGTCCGGCTAAACAGAAACAGAAGTCGGTGAGTGCGCTTTTCCATACCTAACCGAACTAACATCTCGGGCCGCATCGTATGAGCGATGGTACGGTAATTCGAAACCTCCAAACAAGAAAAAATAATAAATCCCCAGATATAGGAAAATATAACCAAAGAGCAAAACAGAATGTCTCAGTGGTTGGGGAGTGAGCCGTAATCCCACCACACATTGAAATGCATCACCCGCCAGGCCTCGCCAATCCTCGCCGCCATGGCGACGCCGCAGGTGCACGTCTATTGATTCCTCCCGACACGCCTTCATCTCCATTTGTGACCAAAATGGATGCGTTTGAACATAAAACATTTTCAAGTGGCCATAACATTAGGAAAATGAGAATATATAGATAAAAAAAAAACATTGATCATAATAGCCATCAAATGAGGGAAGGGATAATCCCGTGCTAATGATCATCTTATCCGAAATGTCTAAAATTACACACATACTGTACTCAGGGTACAGAGATAACCGAGCAGATATTCTGGAAGCTATGGAATTAACTGCCAAAGCGGATCGCCGAAGCCCGAAATGCGTGTAAACGCGCCGGCGGAGCGGACGCCGTTACTGTACACCGTACATGACACCACGGCGACGACTGCGCACTGTGCTAACACTATTAATACACTGCTGTTATGTACACCGCTCCAGCGCTGGGCCCCGCGTCGACGAGAGCCATTAGGAGCCTTTTAAAATATGTATTTATAGCCCCGTGTGGATGCAAATGAGGCCGAGGGAGATTTACGTAAAATAATGTAAATGCCTTTTCAATACAAAGCGGAGGCGTAATGGGCGATATAGATTTTCTGTCGTCACTATGTCACCCTAGTCTGGGGGGGGGGGCGGGGGGTTGAGGGGCGGTGAAAGAAACTGGACTTTTGAAGAGAGAAAGCGCTTATATGGATGAATCATACTTGAGTCACAATGTAAGAATAAGCTTCAAATGTGGCTGATCTACGCGTGGGCATTGCCTTTATGCGGTGAAGGCTTTTTTTTTTTTTTTTTGCTCAGTGCAAACATGCTTTTATGTACTTTTTGCTCACTCGGAAACTCATCGGCATTACACACACACACACCTGGGCCTCGCCTCTTTAAGGCACATGCATGTAAAAATGGAATAAATGTTAGGTATGTGGCCATGAGTCCTTTTATGAGGGTGTTAAAAGAAAGTGCGTGTGTGTTGTCATAGATGGAGCACGTGCCTCCCTACGACGTGGTTCCTTCCATGAGACCCATCATCCTGGTTGGACCGTCGCTCAAAGGCTATGAAGTGAGTGGAAGCTGCCATAGCAACCATGTGTCCCAATACTTTTGGGGAATAGATGCGTTGGAAGTATTGTTGAATGCTGCCGTTTACATTGCAGGTGACAGACATGATGCAGAAGGCTCTCTTTGATTTCCTGAAACACAAGTTTGAGGGAAGGTAAGTAGTTCGCGTTAGGCGCCATTTTTTTTTCCTACCCCAAAAATTGATCGAGTGCCTCCCTGTCGCAGGATATCCATCACACGGGTGACGGCGGACATCTCGCTGGCCAAGCGCTCGGTCCTCAATAACCCCAGCAAACACACCATCATCGAGCGCTCCAGCACCCGTTCCAGCCTGGGTAAACACACAAACACACACACAATTGTTGTCATCATCCCACTTTGTTAAAGTCTCATCAAATGTCGTCTTATCAGATAAGATCTAGTTCCAAACATCAATCCATCAGGTCTTTGCTAGGTCAAATTCACCCAGGAACATTATTAAGAAATGGAATCGACTCAACCGAATTGTTCCTCATTAATTTTCTCCTCGACTTTCTGAGTCTGACTTTTCTTCATCCTGTCTCTCTGCCCTCCTTCGCCCATATTTCCTCCTCATCATCTCCCTCCTCCTCCTCCTCCTCCACCCTCTCTTGAATCAGATGTCCTGGGTATGTATGCATCCCCCCCTCTTCCCACCTTCTCCCCCTTTTTTCCTCCCTCCTTTTCTCACCCATCCTCCACATTTGATTTGCCCGTCTGCTTGCCTTGTCTGCTGCCTCTCATCCTTCTCCGTGTGATAGCTTGTAGCTTCTGGTAAAGAGAACCACCACCCCAAAAAAAACTGAAAAAAAAAGTGTTACGAAACCAAAAAGCGTATCCGTGGGAGGGCAGAAGGGCCGCGAGCTGCTCTCTTCGAGCGGGAGCCAAACAAACTGATACTCTCATGCCGCTTGTGTGAGGGTGGAGGTGCTTTAGATGGTCCTCGTGGAGCTACAGTGGGAAGTCCAGGAATAGCGAAATGGGGGGCAAGCTTCTCACTTCAATTTGCAACCAATGAGTATATGTGTGTGCGGAGGATAATGGAAACCTTGCCTCCACTTCCGGCCTCAATAGCTTTTATCGCTGCGAGGGTGGCACACTCGATGGCGACATTAGCACGACGCTACCAGTCAGTTTAGCACGGTACCGTTTGGATCACCCGTCAGTCACAGGACTCTAGCGCGGACGATATAGAGACTAAAAAGAACCTTATGTACGTCGCTGTGATTTACATTTCAAAAGGTGATTCGAAAATAGACTCAGTCGTAGCTCGCTTGATCAATGGTGAATTAATTTAGAACATAGAAGTGATTGAAATGCTTTCACTTTGATCATGCTAGCGGAAAAGCTAGCATGCTAGTATCATTTATGAATTAGCTTAGTTTACCAGTTTAGATTTACACCCCCCTGTTCAAATGTGATATATACATGAACTTTTTCAAATGTTTCCACCATTAATTGGACCAAAAGGATTTGAACAGGGGCGTGTAGACTTTTTATATGCTGCAGTTCCCGTTAGCCCTAACAACACTAATCTCCAACTTTTTTTTTTTTTTAAATTATTCTATGGCTTCTGTGTTAATGAGAATGTGTGCCCATATTTTTATGGCATCTCATTCTTCAAGTGCCTCCTCCTATTTTATTTTATTTTCTTTTTTAAAAGAGACTGACCAACATGAGGACTTCCTTAATGCTCGGGAGGCGACAGAATGAGAATGCCTCGTATCGTTCCATTTAGCTGTGCCTAAATGGAACTGAACGTGTGATCTGAGCCAGTTCACACGAGGTTTTTCCTTGCATGATCTTGTACTAACCTAGCAGTTGGAACAAAGTGGGAGTCGTTTGTTGCTTCTCATGGACTCAGCGCTTCCTCTCGTGTGTTTGGGGGCGCAGCTGAGGTTCAGAGCGAGATCGAGCGCATCTTTGAGCTGGCCCGCACGCTGCAGCTGGTGGCCCTGGACGCCGACACAATCAACCATCCGTCTCAGCTGGCCAAGACCTCGCTGGCTCCCATTATCGTCTACATCAAGATAGCATCTCCTAAGGTGAGTCCCGTGGTGGAAAGTACTTTGTTGTTGTTATGGAGTCGCAATAATAGCTGTATGTTATTGCGTGTTTTTATTTAATTTAGAAATTTAGTATTCCTCAGTATTTGTAAATGATTTCTATATTCCACATTTTCACCAGGTATTTTTTTTTAATTGTAATTATCTTCCAGGTTCTGCAGAGGCTCATTAAATCCAGGGGGAAGTCCCAAGCCAAACATCTCAATGTGCAGATGGTGGCAGCAGACAAGTTGGCTCAGTGCCCCCCTGTAAGTCCTTTGACAATTTGACACTTTTTGGAAAAGTAATTTTTTAAAGCTTTTCAGATAAAATCTTGAGATATGTTTTGGCGCCATCTTGTGGCGTCTTAGTGTAGAGGAACTATGTTAAAGTGCGTTTGAGGAGTCTCGTTTGGACAAAAATAGTGCTTTTCCGCCAGTTGCCCCTCCGCTAATGCAATGTTGGCATCTCCTCTACTGTTCTTGCAGGAACTGTTTGACATCATCCTGGACGAGAACCAGCTTGAGGACGCCTGCGAGCACCTGGCCGACTACCTGGAGGCCTACTGGAAGGCCACGCACCCACCCAGCAGCAACCCGCCCAACCCGCTGCTCAACCGCACCATGGCCACGGCGGCGCTGGCCGCCTCGCCTGAGCCCGTCTCCAACCTGCAGGTACAGGTGCTCACCTCGCTGCGCAGGAATATGGATCTGTGGCCCGACATGGACGGCCACGCCGACGGCAAAGAGGACGAACACGCCCTCTGAAGCCAGTCCAGCACTCAGACTTTGTGGCCGCCAGAATGCGGGAGTAGGAACTCATCCACCGCCCCCCAAAAAACCCCACACACATATATGTACACACACATGACCTGCTAAATTAAGACCTTCTCACCTAAAGCGGAAATCCGGAGAAACTCAAAAGGCTCCGTCTTTCTCTTTGCAATTAAGAGCCAAATCCCCTGCCCTCGTTTAGTCACCTCGGTGGCCTCCTTCCTCCGCCAGCCGCTCTCCAGTTTGCCGTCCTCCCCCGTTGTTGCCATGGCGCCGCCCCTGAAAACAGCAAGTCATGCCTGCCTCCTCCTCAATCGGAAAAAGGCGCCCATCTTTTTTGCAGGCTGACACACTAATATGCCTGTTAACAATTACAAGAATCCAACTCATCCAAAAATGCAGTTTGGTTATGCATCTAATGCATGTCTGGTTGAAACTTTGGTGCTCAAGAACCATATTTGATATTTAAAATGTAAAGATGGACAGGTCTAATCACAGATACCCCCACCAGAGTAACACCAAAAGATTTTTTTTCACATTTAGTGTCAAAAGGTGCCATGACCTCATTGAGCCAGAGGGTGGCACAGTTGTGTCCATTAACTGCTTGGGTGTGTTTTGGTTTGCTTTGACCACTTTTTTGTGCATATTTATTATGGACGTTTTGAGCATGTTTACAGCAGCACTTTAACCTGCAAATGTGTTAAATAGTGCAATATTGCTTAGTAGAAGCAGAGTGGAACCTCTAAAGATGTAACGCAATCCATT
This sequence comes from Syngnathus scovelli, assembly GCF_024217435.2. NCBI lineage: Eukaryota > Metazoa > Chordata > Actinopteri > Syngnathiformes > Syngnathidae > Syngnathus > Syngnathus scovelli. The sequence continues at coordinate 4,979,756 of NC_090862.1, forward strand.
TTCCCAGAGTTAAGTCGCTTACAGCAGTTGTAGTAGATGTACTATTTGTCTTTATTTGTGTCTGCATAACAGTATTATATCGCCTCCTGGTGGCCAAGGTGAGCACACCAGAAGGCGCGGCACAATGAAAAAAGTTCAGGGATTAAATCATGATGCAGAAAAGTGTTTAGTCATTAAGATTTTACTTGAACTACAATTTTGTACAAAATTACAGACGTCATGGAAAATAATGGCAAGCAAATATTGTCATATAGCCTCGAGTTTGACAAATTGCATCGTACCACTTTTAGGGCGTACATCTTTTGAGGTTCGGCTTTAATCTGTTATGTGTTTCTTGCTTCTGCTCACCCCGCTTACCTTGACTAACTACTCACACCGTTTGTCTCTGCATGGTCACTGTGCGGGTGGTTCGCCTCTGACTCACCCAGGGGTCCAACCTAGTGCACGCCGAGCCCCCTAAGCGGGAGGGCACAGAATGCGGCGGGAGCGAATACCACGGCGACCTTGTGGGAAAACCTCAGCATCAACAACAGCAACAGTCATACCTGCGCTCTTCCCGCGGTCAAGTCCGAGGGGGCAGCGGCCGCGGCCTTTCCCGGCAAGACACCTTCGACTCGGAGACGCAGGGCAGCCGGGACTCGGCGTACACCGAGGCCGGAGACTCCTGCATGGACATTGAGACCGACCCCTACGAGGAGCCTGAGCCTTACCGCGGCGGCGGAGGGGGCAGCCGTCCCCACCTGGCGCAGCACCACGGGCGCCAGGCGTCCTGGGAGGACGAGGGCGCCGAGCCGGACCAGGAGAACCTGAACCAGCCGCCGGCACCCAGTCACGGGGGGCAGCTGCAGCACGGGCGGGCCAAGCTGAGGGAGCGCTACTGCCAGGAGCCGCTGGACACGGGGGCCAACAAGGGCCGCAACAAGAACCAGGATGACTGGGGCAGGGACGTCTACATCCGCTGAGAGGACACGAGGAGGAGACGACAAATGTTTACATCCAACGACTACAGTAATCCCTCTCTATTTGCAGGGCACACCCCCACCCCATCCAACCCCCTCCAAATTGCTTAAAATTGTCTACCAGTGGTTCTCAATTTTTTTTACAGTAAGCACCACCTGTAAAAAAAAAAAAACACTTGGCCTTCCAAGTACCACCATAGTGACCGGCATTAATTTGTAAGTAGTGCCGTAAGTTGAAATGTTCAACTAAAAAGAGAATAGAATTGTATACAGTACATACAACTACTGTAAAATTATGCACAGTTTGAACATTAACACTAAATACTTTCCTGTCCAATTCGTCTTAGCTTTGGCGCCATCTTGTGGTATTTTAGGGCGTTACAGAAAGAGCACCAACGGCAATTAGTGGGGGATTTCTGTCTTTTGCTTTTACACAAAACTGCATGAATGTCACGAGACAGCACGAGGACACTACTTTTGATTGTCAGCTCCGTCAAGCTTCTGTAGAATGTGAGGACATCATCACGTCTGTCCTCCAAAGTCTTAAACAGGGTCTATATCACCACCCCCCACCCCAATATACCCCCACCTGTGTGCAGTGTCAGGGTTCCTCCTCACCTTCCCTTTTTCAACGTCCACTTCTTATCACCCGGACCTTAAAAGCAGGTGGACAAGATGCTCTATGTTAGATATTTTTTATGGACACAGATCTCTCCTCCATTGTAGTTTTCAGTGTGCCGCCTTTCACCCCCGAACCCCAGAGCCCACAATCCTGCCCAAAAAAATCCCACAATCCAAAGTGCCGGAAGGTTTCGTCAAGCCATGCCGCCAACAGCGCCGCTGCCGTCTTAACTCTTACACTCCTTCTTTGCAGGCCACACGTTGTCTCTTTCTCCAGGTCCAACACAACTAGCTTTTTGTGTTATTTATGCTCAGATATAGTACTTGCTTAAAATCACAACGACTCAATTTGTGTGTCTCAGCCCCCCCTGATCTTTTTTAAGCTCCACTTGTGAGGTTGTGAGAGGCTATAAACATCTTCAGTGGGATAAATGAATATTGAATAATGTTATTGTTGCGTTATCGCAATTGTTTAAAAAAAAAAGATAATATATGACATAACATGTATCATTGGTGCCTGATTGTAGCTATTTTTTTTTTTTTTTTGCTTTTTCTGCCTTTCATTTTTAATCAGTGGATAAATTCGTATTTTAATTAAAAATGTAAGCAGAAAATTGTGCTTTTGTTTCAGTTTATTATTTTAAGTACAAGCCGACTGTAAAGGTCGGTGAAGCCAGCCATAATGCCCTCAGTAGGCCACTAAGGATTCACTCTAATTAACATACGCTTAATTACTTTTAGCATCTCAAGGGTTCCTAAAGTAGAGCGATAAAGTTTCAATGCGCATGTTATAAAAACTTTCCAGGTTACATTTCACAGTAATAATTTATTAATCATTCAACTTTAACCCCATGATTATTTCATCTGTATTGTATTATTGCTGACACACCTTGTTTCACTTCAAGTTGTGTAAAGAACACGGAAAGGAAAAAAAATACCATGCCCTTATTTGGACATGTCGTTTGCGTCCCTGCTTGCGTCATCAATGGGTCCATTCCAGAGACTTGTGTTGCCTTCAAGTACAACACGGTGTTCTGAAATTCCTCCCACCCCCCCCCCCCCCCCCCGGCACCAGAACTGAATAAAAATGAATTACACGTCACGAATAATCATATTTTACTTGCATTTGTCACATCGTGGAGGAGGAGTTCACGCGTCACGAGCAAGTGTGGGAAATTCAAGCCTCGAGGGCGTTCCAGTTTCATTTCCCTATTGTGAAATAAAGACTCCGGCATTCAGACGAGAGTTGTCAGTTGTCAGTCCAGTTCAGCTTCTACCAGGAGACTCATTCGTCGAGATTTTTTCATTACTTTCCTTCTACATACACTTGTTATTAGAAATGGGATTTCTCCTCACCAAGATGATGACCGTATTTGGTAACAGAGGTAGGAAAAATGAGTTTATTCTTAATTTCTCCCCTACAAAAACAAAATAAGATCTTAAATTCAATTATGTATTTTTAACCACTTAACCAGCAATGTCAATTAATATGATCGTTGGACACATTCAGGATGATTTAACATAGTTTATAATTGGTATTTAATATATCAATGACATTTTAATGCAGTCTTGAAAATCCTATGTAATTTGTCATCATATTGTTTGCATTGTAGTCATGAAATATCAATGTAGGTATTCCTCACAATTTTGGCGGCCTTTAAACTTTAGTGATGTTACAAAATGTCTCTTCCAGAGCACAAAGTTATTATCGTTGGTCTGGACAACGCAGGCAAGACAACCATCCTTTACCAGTTGTAAGTAATGTGACCTTATTTACTTCTGTAAACATCACATTGTTTTGACAACGCTGTTATTGATTTATAGTGTGACAAAAGAAGCGGTTCACACATCGCCGACGGTGGGCAGCAACGTGGAGGAGATAACGGTGAAGAACACACACTTTTTAGTGTGGGACATTGGAGGCCAGACGAACCTTCGTAGCAGTTGGTACTCCTACTACTCCAACGCTGAGGTATGTTGATAGCGTTTCCTCTACTGGACGATTACATAAGTGTTTCTTCTGGGCCTTATCGTAGTGTTACGCCTGATAACTTGTGATAATTCTAATCAGTGTATGTGGGCAAATGGGCTATGAACTAAATGTATGTTTTGACAACCGGGCACTTTTCAGATTGTCATCCTGGTGGTGGACAGCACGGACCCAGAGCGACTCATACTCACCAAAGATGAGCTGCACCGAATGCTCGCGCACGAGGTGCGTGGATATTTTCCAGATATTCATTTTCGAATGCAGACGAATTAGAAGAATGTACAATTAAGCATAGTTGTGTTTCTCGCAGGACTTGCAGAGCGCCGCAATTCTGGTTCTGGCCAACAAACAGGACGTGAAAGGCTCCATGACGGTGACGGAGATCTCGCGGCACCTCACGTTGGACGCCATCACAACGCACAACTGGCACGTGCAGGCCTGCTGCGGCCTGACCGGCGAGGGGTCAGTCTTACGACATGTCATTAGAAAAAACTGAAAAAAAAATTCACAGTATTGAAATTTTGTTGTCTTCTAGACTCAATGCCTGTCTGGACTGGATGCAGTCGCAGGTGCTCGCCTCTTGAAGATCCTTTCTCAAAGGTTACGTCAGGATTGCGTAACACTGAACATTGCCTGAGACACAGTCTACCTCAGCTGAATACGATCGGCATCCAAAAAAGGTGTGCCTCATTCACCTCAGCGTAAACTGAGATTATTCACCATGTAATTATTTGTACATGTAAGACTTGATTGTTCTTTGTGCTCGACTTGAAGCGAGACTGAAAGTATAGTCGTTAGGTTTTACTGTCTACTTTGTGCTGGGGGAGAAGCCAAGTAATTTTGTACATACAGTATTTCATGTGTTTTACGGATTGTATTTCTATTTTTTTTAAGTAAAATTATTTATATGGAAATCAGCAGGAATTACTGGGAATTAACTAAACTGGGTATTTGTAATGTTGGTGATTAATTTTTTTTTTTTAATGAAAACAATAATCCAGCAATATAACTTAAAGACGGTTTATATCAGTGAATATTTTTACGCAATTATTTATGATACTGTATATATATATATATATATATTTATAATACAAACTGCAACTGCTGAAGGAATTAATCCAATTTTGTAATTAATTTTTAAAAAATGCACTCTTTTGACCATGTAATTTACATAATACAATTATGTTTTGACTTAATAATTATATTTTTCGAACTATAGAAAGCTTATTTTCCTGCTGGTTGGTATGAAATGTCAGCCATGTTGTAGCATTACATTGGAGGAAAAAAAAAACCCCATAGTGGATTATTATCAGCTTGGTTTCCTTTTTTCAAACATTTTCAAGGGCTATTGGCTTCATATGTGCTGTGATAAATAAATATCTGAGTTTGTATGTCGTCTCAAGATATTGTTAAGGATTTCGCTAGGTTTTTTATCAAAACATTTTTCTTGTTGCTGCCACATTTGCAGTACTGATGTAATCATGTTTGTACATTGTCTTCATTTCAAAATCCAAACAGCATAATTAAGTAAAGAATGGCAATTAGAAGGTCAACACAATCCACGACCAAGTTCCTAATGCACAATATGACATACAGCATCACCACCAACTTCAAGCAGGAAATAAATTTTCTTTTGATGCTCTCCAAGAACCAAAATGTCATACATCTGCTCACTGCCACAACTGAACTAGCCGCCTGTGCCAAAAGTCCAAGCACATTGGGAACTTGTTTGTCACTTTGGCAAAATGCTTTTGGTGAGGAAATATACAACTGCTGAGGTGTCCTACTGTGATGCATGCAGCTCAACATGGAGCTTATGGTGTACAGGTGGCGCCAGCAATGAGTCTGTCGACTGTGGGCAGAGCAGCTTCCTGTCACCTGATAAAGCAGGACGTGTTTGTTGGGTTTCCTGTGGAGAGATGTACGCTCGGTTTGCGGTGGCGGTGCACCATTGAGCAGGTGGTGAGGGTTTCCAACTAAGGGTGTCGACAGGAGGCACCTTCTCGCCGCTGCCGAGAGCCAAGAACCAAAGCTGCTCAGGATTTGCATCCTTGCTGCTGGGACGATCTCCTACGGCATTGGCGGAATTTATCTCGGACAGCCATTCCTTAAAGTTTAAAATTACACGCTGTGATGTCATCATGAATTCCTCTGGGCAAGAGGACAGATAATTAGCACAGTGCTAATTGTGAGGTCATGCGGTGCAATTTAAGTTGGACATTCAGTCCAACAAGCTCAAGTTTTAAAATTACACAGTGTGATGTCATTGTGATTCCACCTATCAACTCCTCTGAGACAGAGGACAGGTAAATATGTCATCCAGGTGAGACAATTCCACCAATGTACCCGGAAGGCCGCTTAATGTGTTGTTTCCCATTATCACATGTTTACATGGGATTAATTTGACTGAATACTGAAGAAATATGTCTATCATCATATGTCTAGAATTTATTTGGCAGCCTTTTGTTTGCATAAAAGGTCAAATGAGCCCATGTGACCATCTCACAGCCAATCAACTTCGAGAAGTCATCATCACAAAGCTTTAGAAAGAAGGAACGACATGTAAAGTGAGGGAAAGTTGCCTGTGGTGATTTCTATTATAATTTGAAAAGTTTCACAAATGAACATCTTGGCGTCTGAGAGGTAATTATGGTTCATTTTCTCCTGAACTTTGTGGGTAAGTCCCGAATTCTGATGTTTTCATTCAAATTAGTCACGTTTTGAGCTATTATCCACTTACAAACACACTATAAATCTTGATTTTTGTCGTAATAATCTCCTCGACCCAAAATTACTTCACCAAACCGTCACTGATATTAATTTAGAGTTCCGAACTCTGTCATTTATTAGTATTTCTCCACACGCAAGCATTTCTAAAAACATTTTTGTGTATGTCAGGTTTATCGTCACTTATTATGGACACATTTGTTGGTATCTTGTTAAATATTTTGGGTTTCACATTTGCATTAAAGGCAGGGAAATTACGTCACACGAAAATCGAGGTTTTTAAAATACAAAAATTACACAAACCAACGTGTGACTACTGGCTACACGGAAAAACACCAAAAAATACTTTCAAATATTTATTTGCTTAAATAATACGGCATTTAGTCGGCCTTTAAGATATAAACAAAAATGACATCATCGCCCCGCTTGCCAGCAACAAACAAGTGGTCACGTGTTTTAATGCGGAAGTTCTAGCAGTGTGTTTGAGCACAAATCAAGATGGCAGCGCACCCGGCAGGAGGCGGACGGGGTAGGTTAGCCAGTCTCACCTTTGTTATGCTCTACAAAAGTACTCGTGACAGCATTGCCGGCGCTTTGTAACGCGTACACGATATTGCCATTTGCTTCCATTCTACACCTGTGGTTTAATTTCTCGTTGGCAAAATGCAACCACGAAAGGTGAGTCGTTAGCCGCATGTTAGCTCGCGCCTCAAGTTAGTCTCGAGCGAAGTCAAGAGGAAACCAACGACCGTGACCTCAAAATGCTGGCCTATTTTATAATACGGACGCATTGTTGTTGTTTTTTTGTTATAGCCTTGCGTTTGCTTCTCTTACAAGATAATCAGCCGAGTTTGTGTTGATCTTTACATTTGTTGTGTAAGGGAATGTGAATAGGTATGGTTATCAACTCAACTAGTATAGAAGCAATATTGAAAAATGGTAGCTCTAATCGCTTATATTTAATTACGTCAACCCTGTTTTGTGTTTTGCAGGCGACTCCAAGGAGCAAATATTGGAACTGGGAACCGTCTTGTTAAAGGAGTAAGTTCAATCGTCATGTAACAAAACATGCCACCCCCGACATAAAACTATTATACCCCCCCCTTTCAGTTTCATTTACGAGCGAGTCCGCCGGTACGGAGATAACAGCACCTTGGTGACCCGGGACCAGTTAGGTGGAGGCCAGATATGTGAACCCGGCCACAAAAAGCTGGCCGAGTGCCTGCAGAAGATTGGAGACGAGCTGGATGGCAACGCTGAGCTCCAACGGTAAGCGTTTGGCCCATTTGAGATCATTGTTTTTGTTCCTGTATTCAAAGTATCTACGTATCTAAATCCAAGAATGATCAACTGCCCTTCGCTGAAACCCTCAAAGGAGGTGTTTTTGAATGTGGCCGTCGAGCTCTTCTCCGACGGAAAGTTCAGCTGGGGCCGAGTGGTCACTCTCTTTTACCTGGCCTGTCGACTCGTCATCAAGGTGAGTCGAGACCAATAAACACTATGAGAATGTTATGAATACTGAGGGAAATTTTGACTCCAGGCGCTCATGAATCAAGTTCCTGACATCATCAGAACCATCATCAGCCTCGCTATCGATTACTTCCGTGACCACTTTGTCAATTGGATCTGGGAACAAGGAGGCTGGGTAAGAAGGACATTACAAATCAGCACACAACCAAGCGCTGCTTTCTTTCTTTCTCATCCAAACACACTCCTTGTATTTTATTTTTTTTTTCAAGGAGAGCATTGGTTCTTATTTTGGTACTCCAACGTGGCAAACGGTGGCCGTGTTCACGGCGGGGGTCATAGCCACGATCCTCGTGACTCGCCAAATGGGAGGAGCGAAATCGTAGGGCGAAAGAAGGCCAAGGAGAACAAAGAACTTGCATGAGAACTTTTTGTAAGGACCGTGGCGCCGTTGTAGCCTCCATACTCTCCCCCCCTCCACCCCAGTGTCATGTGAGCCGGTTGCACTAAAGGCTGTTTTTGGGGAGGCCCACACATGCGCCTGAGCGAGGGAATGCGTTTTAAATAATTTATTTTTTACCTTATTTGGTACAAAACACTGTATTTTGGTTTTCTGCTGTCATTTGGAGGTGGTTTTCACCTTTTCATCCAGAAAGTATGCATCTTATACGATTCGTCAATGTGCAGTGACTTTCTAGTCAATATTGACTTCTTTCTTTATTTAGGAAACCAATAATACTTGTCATTTAGATTAGAAAAAAATAATAATAAGTTGGCCATTGTTTCGATCCTGTTTTTGTTTGACTTCTGTATCCAAAGCAATATGTGGACAAGTCACATGGTTACTCGAGCCGTTCTGTTGTCTTAAATGGAGTCTGCATTTGTAATCTAGTCACACTCTGGACCAGCATTTGTTATAAATTGCGCGTGTGTCTGGTCGCAAATCAAGGTTTGGCGTACCTCACTTGTTTGAATACTTTATTCTAAAGAAGTAATTCAAAAACTTGTTTTGTCTGCACAGCAAAAAAAAAAAAGAAAAAAAAAGATTTGTTGTTTGTCAGTGCCTTGGTCTTGTTTTTTTATATTCTGAAATTTTCACCTTTTCTATTACATTTCTAGAAGTTTCAAATCAAGCCCTGGAAGAAAAAAAAAATTGAAAATGAGTTTGTTGTTATATGGCTTAAATAAACCTTTAACTCATTTCGGTTTCCTCTGAATTTTTTTCAAACTTGTATATAACAAGATAAACACGCAATGCACAATTTAGTCCAAATGCAGATCAAGAGAACATAACAGATTTAAACTGCATTTTTTTTTAATATAAAACAATTACATGTGTATTTTTCCACAATCAAGACTTTTTGGATCGTAGATAAAAGTACATAATGATTTAAAACTCGTGCAGTGGAAATACCAGTCTTTTATTGAGGTTAAGTACAGGATCAGCATTACAATTCAGCTGCATAGTCACAGACCTACAAAGAATATCTAGATGGTTGTGAGGGGCTACAAAAGCCAGAATATGACAAATCACGTCAAAGTGATTTCATTTTTGCTTAACGCTCATCTAGTTTCCAGCACTCCGTCTCTGATCCTCCACCTCCAGGAGCCGCTGAAGTCAGGAGCCACAACGCAGCAAAGCATCAAGCCCGACTCTTGCACCTCGTCGTCGTGAGCCACCGTGCAGCCCAGCTGCGTCTCCAATGTGAAAACTCTCTCAGAGATCTAAAACAGAGGAGAAAAATGTATTTAGAAAGGGCGTAATTGTGGCTAGCAGTAAATTCACTAATAAACAAAAGCATCACCTGATCGCTAATACCGGTGGCGATGTGGCCCACCTTCACCCGCCGCGTCTCTCGGATTTGGATGGTTGTCCCGTTGAAGTCTCTGATGCAGACGTCCACCCCTGAACAACAAATGTTAGTGTATACCCAAGTGTGCACATTAGATAGAAAAATATGTGTTTTGGTGTCGCACCTTGGAAACAGCACGGCTGAGGCGGCGAATGGCCCAGCAGGTCCAGACTGACGCTCTGCTGCCTGTCTCGCTGGCTGGTGTCGCTGCAGACTCCTGAGCTGCAGTCATCAGCGGGGCTCAGAGACCAGCGGCCCGAGTCCTAAATGACACAAGCTTAACCTTTAAAACACTTAAACTTGTTTTTTTTTAGGATTGTAATAAACTCTGTTCTGTGACTTGTTTGGAGAAACAAGTGCAACAGGCAGCACACACCACCAGTTGGGTATTCTCTTGCCGCTTTAGTCATCTTTGGCATACTGGTGTTTCGGTCATGTGATCGTAAGGGCCAATGAAATTCGCACATGCTCGAGTACGCGGAAGTTGTGGAAGAAATGTTTGTTTACAACTCGAGGTGAGTTCATGCGGTTTTCATCCAAAATACTGCTAATACGAATTTAATACTTAAATGCATAATTGTCAACATTGTAGAGCCGACTACCAATGCTGGACTGCGTTGATCGACCTGCGCGTTTATAAGAAAAGTAGAGTTGTGCGTACTGACTTAGCATTTAGCATTAGCCGCGCCTATGGTTTAAATGGGTCAGTAACAACTGATATTTTTTTTAAATACATTTCACTAACTGTATTGGATCACTGAACTGAATTGAGTGTATTGATCAATTGTAATGCTGCTTTTGCTAATTTAACAAAACTCTAACACTTGTAATTTTTGGCATAATATTGATGAGTTTGAATTCCCTGCCTATTTATAATATCATTAGTGTTGTTTAGTTAATTTTTGAATAGTGTACACATGAATTCGTCTCTACTGGCTTAAAGTAAGGCAAGCATTATGATTACAAATATGGTTTCTTGCCCTATATTTGGAATTGGTGTTCTAAAAATAATTTCATGTGTTTATTAATTCTATGAGTTTCATATTTTGAATTGAATTACCGAAAAAAGCTTTTCTACCTTATTCACCTGTATTGAGATGCACATGTGAGTTTTGAATTACCTTTTTGTCCCACGGATCCCGGATGGAGTAGGTGTCGCTGCTGAGACAAGACAAGAGCTGTTCTTGCATCTCAGCAGAGTGAAGCTGGGAAAGGCTGCTCAGATAGAAATCTAAAAAAACAAAAACATGTAAAGCATTGAGGGATGGCACATAATTGAGCCAAAGCGGTGGTTGGGAGGCCCACCTCGCTCCAGTTTACGCAGCTCAAGTTCCGGAACAGTGTTGGTGCTCCTATTTTTTGACTGGTTTGAATGAAAGTGTTGTCCTCGCTCACAAGTGTCAGCTTCGTCTTCATCGCTGTCGTTCACAATCGTACCCCAGTCCGTTTTCTTCTCCTCGTCGTCTTCTCCCTCCGACGGGAGGAAGTCCGGAGGTTTGTTGGCGAAATAAAGAGGCTCCTTGTAGGATATGCTCCATGGGATTCTGAGTCCGCCAACTGCATGGAAAGGTTAAAGGTCAAGTTACCATCAATAACCCCATGTATACTCTCGAGTATCAAAGCACCTTGCTTGAGCGCTCTGGCCGCGTGTTCCTTCATGTCACTGGCTGACGCTCTCTTGTTGGGATCCTTCTGCAGTCCCGCCTTGATCAAGTTCGCCGTGAGGGGGCCGCAGTCGGGCGGGATTTCTCGGAGCGGCGGCGGCTCGTTGGCGATCTGTTAACAACATGGCGTCGCTTGTGATCTTGAAAGGAGCGCTTGCAAGTCTGGACTTAAAGATAGCTTGTGAGCGTTTTTGCTACCCGTGTTGCATGTTACCTTTAAGAAGAGTCGACAAGTGTAATATCTAGTCCAAGGTTGGCACCCGTTGAGCATGTGCAGTAACATGCAGCAGCTGCTCCACACATCTGCTCTGTCTCCACGGGCTTCGCCTTTCACCATTTCAGGGGACATGTGCGTCTCAGTACCCTTCAGGTCTGCTTTCAACAAGATGGCCAACCAACAGTGAGAAAAGCGATGATGTCATATTTTTGGCAATCCGCCTTCGAGACGGTCCTACCTCGGGACCCGCTGAGACTTAGCCCGGCAGCGTCCAATCTCTCTGCGTGGCCAAAGTCGCACAGGAAGCAGTCTCTGCCGTCCTCGGACAGCAGTACGTTGTCGGCTAAGGGACAAAAGAAGAAAAAAAAAAATAAAATTGATGGAGCTTGGGTGACTTCCATGACTTATGCATACTTGAAGTGCTGTTTAATTGGAAACAGAGCAGCTGTACATGGCCAGAATGACTAGGGAGGGAAATGGAAAAAAAAAAAGAGAGATGCAGTGGAAAAACAAGAGCAGTTTTGGTGACACATACTTTCAATTTATCCACCTTTCTCTTACCTTTTTATGCACCTCCCCCTTTTAGCTCAATGATTTCCTGCGCTTCACTCCCCCCCCCCCCCCAACTCTCTCTCGTACCCTTTTTTTGTCGCGCGTGCATATGCGCCTTGGCTTCCCAGCAGCGGCTGAGTCACGATGGGAAATTCCCAAAACCGGTCGTCGTCCTCACGTTCAGTCGCAGGTGCTGTAAACCCGCGTGAGACGGTCCAGATGACAGCCAATCAACGTCAGAGCTGTTGCTGTACTTTTGTTACACTTCTCAAACTTCAGGGGTGGCCCAAAAAAAGCCCAAGCTAGCTAGCAATCAGGCTACTTCCTGGTGCATGGAGGCCATCTTGATTCTTTGCACCACATTTTCACCAAATTAGAATTAAATATACAGAAAACCATCAAAAAAAATTCCAGGTACCTTTAACATCAAGATGCACCACTTTCTTCTTGGCCAGGTACTCGAGCGCTGTCGCGACTTGCAACAGGTAGAAGAGGCTCAGATCCTCTGGCAGCCGCCCGTGCTGCTTTATCAACTGGCCTAGCGAGCCTGGATGGACACGGTGAATTATTATTTATAACTATATGATTATTGTGGGTAAGGCTGAAGAAGTACTTGCCAGTTTTGTGGTCCATGAGAAAGAAAACATAAGGCCCGTCTCGGACAACTCCGAAGAGCTCTAGGATGCGAGGAGATCGGAGGGCACTCCACGTGCTCACCTCCTCGCTGTTGAACCTCTTCAGGGCAATCTGGAAAGACGAATGTGTTGAAGAAAAATCCAAAGTGGACCATGAAGTGCTGATTCTTGCATCTTACCTTTTTGACAGCAAACTTGAAGCCTGTGTTGACATCTCGAGCACCGTGGACTTCACCGTAGGAGCCTCCCTTGATAAACTCCGATAGGACAAACTCCGTTCCTTCCTTATACTCTGCATCAACAGGCTGGATATTCTGATGGGAGGGCGGAGCCAAATTAGTACATATTTGTAATAAACAGGACATATCGACTTAAAAAAAAATAAAAAACTCACCTCGTTGTAAAAAATGATCCCCTCGTTGTTGACGGACCGCCACACGTCTTCTTCCTCTTCCCAAGCGCCCCGCTCCACCTCCTTAAAGAAGGGCCCCGCGTAGCACGGATCGCCCTGGCTGACGCTGCCCCGCAGTCCGACGAGGGCCAGCGAGCAGTCGCCAGCGCTGCTGAGCGAGTCGCTGTCCGGCGCGTAGGAGCAGTGGCTAGGCGAGGTGCCTGGGAAGAGTTCAGCCCAGGCCAGCGGGGAGCAGCTGGAGCCTGTGTTGTAGAGCTTAGCGCCGTAAACAGGGGGCGCTACATCCTCCTCCTCTGAGCTCTTCACGCTGCTGCAGCAGGAGGAAATGAGGGGGCTGCTTCGTCCTTGCGGCGAATCTTCCTAAAAGAGCGAAAAGCATGATTGCCTCAAATAGTTGCTTTTGTCTCATTGATCCACCATGCTTACTCTGATGTGCTCCAGAGAACTTCCACTTTCTTGTTCGGGGACACCAGAGGGCACAGCGGTATCTCTGTGGTAGCTCCTACGTTGCTCCTCCTCTTTCTTTTTCGTCTCCCGGGGGACCTTTTTCCGGGCTTTGCGCTTCACCCTTTTCCGGGGCTTCTTCTTCGGGTTGAGCGGGACCGGCGCTTGGACGGAGGCGGTGGTCGGACACGCCACGTTGTTGTGCTCCGGCTGCAGACTGAAGCAAAAGTATGGATTCAAACAGCCTGTGTTGCTGTGACGTCTGACGTGCGATTAATACCTGATGATGCAACAGCTCGAGTAAGGAACGTAGGAACGCTCAAAACAAGATGGACTAAATTCTTGGGAATCCTGGGTTTCACCTAGAGGAGAGCACCATGTTAAATGATAGTTTTGGATTTTCCGCTACGATGGAAAACGTCATGATTACATTCAGCCTGTGCAATGAAGGCGGAGCTCTTCAGCGGTGCCTCTCCGACTTGCTCGGCAGTGCCCTGAGTCAGCACTTTGTTCAACAGCGGGCTCAAGCGAGCAATGTAGTCCACTTTTCTGCTCTTCCACTGCTCTTCGTCCACTTCCTCCTCTTCCCCTTGCTGCTTTTGCCGCTCTCGTTTGTGATGCTGCTGCGTCCCATTCTCGACAGTTGTGCATTTTGGGTACGAGGTCTTCAGGTCGGCTAGCGGGACCCCGGAGAACGGGGCGGTAGAGTTTAAGATTCTTTGACTCCCTGCCATGTCTGTGAGATGTGGAACAGAAAAACAAAGCATGCATATTACATGGTACTAGACTTTGGTTTTCTGAATATAAATGATATTTTCAGTTTTATGATATAATTCTAGATTTATTGTGTTGTTAGGCCGCCTGTCCTGAGAAGTAAACCAAACAGCCCTGATGAGTGATTACATTCATCATATACGGCGACTTGACTCAGCTACACTGACATTTCCATGACAGGAAATGTACATGTGTAGCTTTAAAGGCTACTAAATGTTTTATGGCGGCTAGACCTGACACAGGAAATTCAGTCCGGCCCGCTGAGCAAAGTTGTTTCGTGGAATAACTCGAGCGTTTGGTTTCACTTAAGCCGACACGACTAATAATCAACAAGTATGTGGTCTCAGCGTGTTGCATTCCAACACTGAAGACATTAGTGCACACACGTTTGATAGCTTCTCAAGACCTCAGCATGTGGACACATTTTATATTCCGGGCAATCGGTCGAGTGAGGTCATTACCTTCTGGCTCTCGCAGAACAAAAGCGATCCGAATGTTGCTTCCTTAAGAAGGCACACCCCGAACAAGCGGAAAGAAGGAAGACAGTCGCAGAGCATACATAAAACTCTTGAGAAAAATCGTCCCTGAGCAGATGTCTCCACCGCTACATGGGAGCAATTAGCAATGAAGGTGCTAGAGAGGCTCCTGTCCTTTGTGCTCTTGACACACACTGCAACCACTGCTCCAGCCCGTTGCTCCTTTGGTAGGCGGAGTCTGGCGACTCGGGGGAAGCGCAACGCCACGACCTATTTGGCTGAAGGCGGATCACACTCGTCGGCTGTTCCGCACAAAAGAAATATAAAACGTGACGTCGGGCAGTGACGCGAATGTGGATTCACTTGGACCAATACAAAACATGTTACTGTGTATTAATATATGTTTTAATTGATTGTTTTCACTATTTTTGTGATTTATTTAGTGCTTTGTTACAGCTGTTGTAATATGCATGATGTAAATAAAGTTGTATGTTTGAGACGTTGTTAAAAATGCACTTGCACTATTGTTAACTGAATCCTCTTGTATTATGAGTCTACGCTTGAGTTGAACTCCGCATAGCGACAGTGGCTATCTTGAGCTAACTTGTGCCGCTTGCACACACCCACGCAGATTAATGAAATTCCAAAGGCTTTAGTAAGAGTAGTGAAAAGGGGGCTCGATTTACAGACACACATTGGATGCTTGGCAACCGCCGGAAATTTTTGGCCACTTGCCACAGCAGTAAAGAAATAATTGATGAAAATTATATGACATGTAATGTCTTGTGTACATATACAAGTGATGTACTGCGAATCTTTTTTTGCCGACATCGTCTGAACATGGCGTCAATTCATCGCCGCTTGCAGATTTAATTCATGTTGGTTTTTGTCAGCATACTTAGTGTACTCTGGTGTGTTTTGATCAAATTTGTTGGAGTTTATAGTTGGTGATTTGAGCTTGTAATTACAGTCTAATTCATATGCAATTAATTGGTGTTGTTACAAAGCCTGTTTTTAGTGACTTTTTGTCATTTTAAAACATTTACTGTTGCAATTTGACAGCTGTCAATAAGATTTGGGTTATTTCCTAGTGATTGCACCGTTGGCTTAATTAACAGTGCCAACTAGAGGCTTCAAAAATAGAACTGTTTCATGAAGCAAATTTGAAGCATCCCCCCCTTATTAATATCATTTAACCAGTTTATTAAGTTTTCTGTACATTATTTCCCCCAGTTTAGCACAGTTTAAAATGTCAACTGTGTGTTGTCAATCTAAGGGAAATTCTGGTCTATATCATGTAAATGCATGCAAACTAAAAAAAAAAAAAAAAAAAAAAAAAAACATCGTGGGATTTTGGCCGAGTTTGAGTAAGCGGAACCCGCAAAATGTAACAAGACGGATAATAACCCCAGATAATGCACCGACATTCGAACAAACGGACTTTGAAACGAAATTTGACTATTACCATCTTTTGTTTCTAACTTGTGTTTACCCGTTCATCTTCTCGTGCTATTTTTTTGCCCCATAAAAGAAGAAAACGTCCGCGTGGGACCGGAAATGGACAAAAAATCGTGTTATTTTATGTGAAATGTTGACATAGCGAATAATAAGGATAAAGAACACAATATTTGGAAGCACACAAACTCCCAAAAAGTAAAATCTGGATGATATTTGTTCACTTACCGAGTGTTTTATTAGTAGGCGTTGGTCGTTTACTGGCGATGGAAAAGTAAGTTTGAGTGAATTTCTGGTTATTTTGCTGGCTGATTCATTTTTCCAAAATAAATGTCATTTTACACTTATACCTCATCAGCAATGAAATCTGCACAATATTTTGAAGTTTAATAATGTGAACTTGTGACAAGACTTTTTTTTTCCCCATTAGGCGCTAGTGTCGTTACATTATTTGACCTTTTACAAATGACATATTTTCTTTTAATCTGAAGGCAAAATTAGTTGATAGGAAGTGGCAGATTAAACAATAGCTTGACATAGGTCAACAGGGTTTCACGACAATCACTTTTTAATCAAGTCATAAACAAACCCACATAAATGGACGAACCCTTAGTTTTAGTGCGTCTCACACTTTATAACATAAACGAGCAATCAAACAAATACTTGTTTGTTGGTGTTGTATATCCCGTTCAGTAAACAAGTTAGTGTTCAACGTCGTCCTTCGTTTCCATTGCGTAAATTCATTAAGACAATTCTTATTATTTTACTGTAATACTGGATGAATCTGTACTAGATTGGAAACAAAAAGCGTTAAGTGTGGAGTTTAGTTACCACTAGATGGAGACACTTGTCTAAACTAGTACCCAAGTGGTCACGAACAATACTGTGCCAAATATGTTACTTTCAGCACACCAAAGGGAATGTATACATGAAAGATGTTATTTCTAATTGTACAGTTTTAGCATTAGCGCCTTCAACAATAACATTCCTATCAATTTGCCTGTCTTGTGTTAGCTTGATCGAGACTAATTGGCAGCTAATACTGTAGTCTACCAAGTGCGCATCACAGTGGTGTGCTCCGCCGGGGGACACACACGGTCAGCAAAGAGAAGCTGCTCTGTTAAGAAAATGGCCGACAGATTTTCCCGTTTCAACGAAGAGCGTGATTTCCAGGTAAAACGCATCTGTCTCTTTATTTTTTTTATTTGTGCGTCATCTGCGGTATCTCGGGACACTAATAAAGAACCACGAACACTGACAGCTGATTCGTTTCTACATCCGTTTTCGCTCGTTAGCATTCGTAGCTAGCCAGGCTAACGGCAGTGCACTGCAGCTCTTGTCAATTTCATTTCCACCGTTCGATGTTTTGGCGTTCTCTAAATCAACATTTATTTTTTTTCGGAGCCGTAACACTCGTCTACGTCTGCGACAATACATCTACCTGCAAACCAACCAGTGATTATTTTAGTAACTGCCACCGAATTGCTCTTTAATGACCTTGACAAGGCTGGATGTTTATCCACATATGCTAACGAGGCTCGGCTAGCCAGCAAACACGTCGCTAACAAGTGCGCTTATTGTGCATAAGTATTAACGTGACTATGCAATGACAGTGACGTTTTCTTTCCTGGTTTTATCAAACGTCAACGGTGTGTTTTCAGTACTTGACTAAACCTATTGTTATTTGAAAGATTAAATTAACTCCAGTATGATTAGAAAGCACAATTGTGAATACATTGTATTTACTGATGCAGTTAAATCACTCTGAGCATAATCACAGTAACATGCTGTAAATGTCAATGAAGCAATTCACATGCGTGCTTTTTTTTTTTTACTGTATACGTTTTATAATGTGCTCTTCACTATTATGATAACCTGCATTTGAGAAGTTGGACCATTATTTTGTTATCTGTGCTTTGCGACCACACCCAGTCATTCAAAACATGCATTTTGTGCAGTCAGTGCTTACTTTTTATTAGTTGACATAAAATCATCATCTTCACTTTTATTATTTGATGAAGTGTGTGCTGTATACTATTTTACACCGACAAGGTGGTACGGGACTGTTTTAATAAAAATGAAGAAAAAAATAAAATTGCATTAATTACAGCATTACTTGCATTGCACACATTCCACTGCATAATGTGTTTATGCGGCTAAGGATTCCATTTTGGTTAATTTGATTTTCTCTGTTTGCCTCCACTTTATTTGTTCCTAATGAGAAATGCATGCCTGCTGTTTAGGGGAGAAATGCAGTCTGAATGTTTCTGTCGAACGGGTTCAACCACTGAGCGAATGACCGCCGAAAGCATCCGTGGACATTGCTGCAAACTGCACGCTCTGTTGACCTGCATTGTGCTTCACCCGGGCGGCTTATCTGGAGCGCTAGAAACACACAGCATTGCGATTTTCCGTCTAGAAAACATGCAGAGCTGGTTGAAATTCTTTCTCATTTCCCTCTAAGAGAAGGGGATTGTAATACATCAGGCAATTTTATTCATGTTATAAATAGCAACGGGACAATTAATCTGTTCAATTACAAAAATGTTTAATTGAAAATCTTCCTTGAAACTTTGCAGGGATCATTTTGCCACATGGACGCAGTAGTACAGTTTGCACCACTCACATGTTGGTGTGATGAACAGTCCTCCAGAGTATGCCTAATACAAATTTGGACTGGATTAGCGCCGCACCGCAAGCTCATGTCGTGGTCTGATGGCAAAGTCGCCCAAAGGAGAGAGACAGTGTGGGTGGGGGAGAAATCGATCTGCTCTCCCACGGCAACTGTGTTTGTCAAAATCCCTCCCGCCCTCGCTGGCTTGGCTAGTGCTGATGCAGGCTCCTGTTTTAATCTGAATCACTGACCAGCGAAGCGTCAAATCACCTCATTGTGGCCTCATGGATCGTACTAGCGAAGATCCTTTACATTCTACTGCTCATGTGATGAGACGTGACCTTTGCCTGTCTTCCGCAGCCTAAGACAGGAAGCCATCCGTTCGCTGTACAAACTCCCTATTTGGCATTAACAAGCCCATAAATTCATAGTCTGCTGCTCCCCCCCCTCCCGTCATTAAATTATATTGAAGTTGAGACATTACACAGTGGTTCTGACAGCCCACAGAAGGAACGCTTCATGTGTGTGTATTGTTTGTCTCTCAGGGCGGAAATCACTTTGACCAGTATGAAGACGGCCAAGTGGAGCTGGAACAGGCGTCCCTGGACAAGCCCATTGAATCGGTAAGGCCGCATCCTGTCGTCCGGCACTGTTGGACCAAGGTGTGAGAGTGGATGATTGCTCCAGGCAGGGATTCTTTTTATTTTCACGTCCGCTTGACTCAACTTAATGAATAGAAAGGCTCATCTCGTGTCCATTAATACCTCTCAACTCCCCCCACCCCGTCCCCTCGTCCCTGTGTCCTCCGCTATCCACTTCCTGTGTGACATTTAAGTTGATAGCATACATGCTAGGTGAATGTTTGGTTTTAATCACGCATAACGTCATCGTCGTTAGCCGTCGTTACACTACGAGATGAGTCGACGGAGTGGATAAAGTTGTCGATCAACGTTTAGAAGTCATTTTGAGTAAATTTGTTTTTATGGACCTGCAATTTGAATGTACAGTTGAAACCCGAAGTTTATATACACGGTATAAAAAGACATGCATTTTTCATGTCAGACTGCGGGGGGAAAAAAAATCTTCTGTTTTCAATTGTACATCTTTATTTATTAATCCACAACCCAGTTGAAATTAGTGCGCATTGCTTACTCCACTCCCCAACCAACAAAACACACATTAGATGATGTGAATGGCTATTTTGTTTTTTGGAGTGACTGTGCGTGCGTGTGTGTGTGTGCTCGTGTGTGTGTGTGTACGTAGCTTAGAATTTGTTTGTGTTTGTAGGACAGTTATCTTATTGTACACAACTTGGGGTGTTCGACATTTCTCTCCTGCAGCGAATTGGCCCCCCCAATTAGCTAAGCAGCAATGACCCGGTTTGTATTTGCACGCTCTGCTTTCTTACTCCTGTCTCTAGGGTCCTTGTAACGCTTTTCTTGACTGTTTTTGTCTCTCTCGCTCTCTCTTGCCTCTCACTGTTCCACTCTAAATCTCTATTTTCTACCTCGCTGTCTAAATCTCTGTCTGGCTCCCTCCCTACTACACAGTGATTCGGTGTACAGTACCCTCTGTCATTCTGTGCTGGCATGGTGCTTGTGCAAATGGGACTGCATTTTTATTTCTTTTTGCTCAAGAGGCACGTAAAGAATAGCGCAGGCAGCTCTTTCTTTTTTTACTGTCTTCCGTCGTCTCAGTGGTCTCCCAAGCCTGGTGTTGAGCAGGTCCGGCCCCCCCCCCTCTCTTGCAGATATTCTACCTGAACCGGTCGGACCGGAGCAACAGCTAGCACCAAATCTCAAAGGTCATTTGCACGAAAAGTAAAGCTGCAGCGAAATGGCTGTTTCTGTCCGATTCCCACTACTGTGTGGGTGGTTGGGAAAAAAAAAATACAAAAGAGCGAGAGGTGGCCTGCTTACCTGGCTTGAGTGGCTCTTCTGCTCCTGCGCTATTATTTATGGAAGGAGGGGAGGTCACCGAGAGCTGTTACGGCAAAAAAAGTGGTCCAATTTATCAACTGCCATGTGCCTTGATTGACAAAAGTGAGTGATAACACAATGAAAACAAATGTAAATAAATGCTAGCCGAACATCCCCCCTCCCTCTCAGCCTCTTGTTGTATGTCATCTATAGGCAGCTTAGAGGTCTGTGGTACTTGACTGGGATCTCTTACTCGTGTTTTTATCCTCTCTCCCTTTTGATCTCTGCTCTTCTCTCTCTAACATTGGTTTTGCATTGCATGCCTGGTAGCATTCAGTACGACACCAATTGTCCTCCTGACCCCGCCCCAAAGTCTCCTTTTTACTCCCCCCCCCCTCCTCTCAATCATCCACCCCGACCCCGACCGATATGCAGTGGGCACCCTCCGAGGCTTAAAATGCACCTCTGTACCCCAATCACAAATGATTCAATCCATATTCCGCACACACGATTTCCTACAGTTAAAGCCCCCGGAGACTAACTGCATGAGTAATTCTGAGGTCTCAAGGTGGGCTCCCCTGCATATCTCCTCCTCTCGGCCAAATTTTTGCAAGGCACTGTGCCCCGGTAACAGCGCAGTGCACCCCCCCACCCCCTTCCAGTTTGTAGAGGTTTTTTGTTTGGATAATATTTTCTGCTTTTCTTTTCTCTTGTATTAACAGTTGGGGTGTTTTTTTTGACATGCTTACCTTTTCTGTTTGTATACAGTATTGATTTTTTTTGTTTTTTTTTAAAGTAGCAGACAAAAGCAGTTTTAGATTAAAAAAAAAAAAAAAAAGTAGACAAGCTAGCAGAATTGCAGTTGAAAGCGTTTGGCTGGTTTCTTACGTTGTGTCACGTGTGACTGTTTTTTTGACAGCCCAGTATTTTAAAGCCAGGTTCGTATGGAAATGCCTTCACTCCACTTGCACTGCTGTTGGACTCGCCGTCTTTGCTCTCATCCGTCCGTCCGTCCGTCCGTCCTTCCGTCTGTCCGTCCATTCTTTTTTGGTGCAACTCATACCTGTCGCTTCGACACGCCGCCGCCACCTCATCTCTTGCCGCCGGTCGCAAATGTTGCCCTTCCTGTTTTTAAATACTCGACGAAGAGCAACAATGTGGAGCATTCGCTACGCTAAAATCAGGCCATTCGCTCGGGGAGTCTCTCGCTCCGAGCCTCTGCCCTAAATCAATAAAGAAGCATCATCCTGCAGTATTCCAACTCTGCATTGCTCCCTAAAATTTAAAATGGCCGATATTGAAGAATGACGACCTCATGGGCGGAGATGTTGTGCGTGCTGTGTGTAACCGCCACTTTCCTTCACATGCACTAACCCGTCCAAATCCAACCCCCCCTCCTCCTCCCCAACTACCCAAAAAAGCCTCCCTCTGCCATGGCTCAGCCTGCTCTCTACCGCCCCCTGTCTATCTCATCAAGTAAAAAAAATAAACTACAGGCCCTGTTGAGCCATCACCACCTTCGCTGTGCCTGATCCACCCGAGACTAACACACACGTTGGTTTTGTTCGCACTCTCCCTACACTCCTTCCCGCTTCCTCAGTTGTATGTGCAGTGTAGTACTAACACAAAAAGACGCTTTTTGTTGAAACAATTTTAACAAAAAGCCGCATGCAGTTTTTGTCCCCTTTTTGGTTCCAATTCCCTCTACCTTCCGTTTTTGTGAATGTCGTCGATCTCTTTGTGATTATAAATATCCTTCATGTTTGGTTTGTATGTTTTTGCTCTCTTTTATTTTTATTTTTGGGTAGAATGCAGCACTCTGAATGTTAGACTGGAATAGTTATAATCACAATAGAACAACACTTTTCATTCGGAAAATGTCATTGTTATGTTTTTGTGCTTGAGGTTGTAACTGTAGTGTGTAGTGTTGGGACAGTCTTGCATTTCACGTCATGCCCCCCCCCCCCCCTTCCTTTGCTGACCCATACTAGTGACAACACAATCTCGGGAGACTTGCACATTGTAGGAATCCCTGTTGTGCATGCTCCTACCTTTGATTCATTTGCATTTAGCAGATTTTGACGTTAATATTAAACGTCCCAGAAAATGTAGACTCCAAAATAAGATGGCCTCACAATAATTCATACATAGTGCCCTTCGTCATTGCAAGGTGACTGTGAACTACCTCGGCTGATGTATTCAGGCTATTAATTTATAAAAAAAAAATAAAAAAAAAATAAAAGGATTTGTTGAACTATGAAAGAGACATTTTTACACGTAGCGGTCTCTCACTAGTAATGACTTTGTCTATGCAGAAAATATTTTTTAAAGATGCGTTAAAAACAACAACAAAAAACATGCACAATGGGAATTTCCAATTAAAAACAAAACAAAAATAATAATTAGTGGGGCTACTTGCACACGTCGTCTCCCTCTTTTTCGGTCTGCACATCCTCCCTTCACGCGTGCACATTCTCTCCACCCCCCCCCGGGCCTTGTAATGGTAATCCAAGGCCCCGCTAGCACCACTCCTGTCTCTTCCTCTTCCTTTTATTTTGTTTTTGTACTTTATTTGTGACAGCTACGTGTTTCATGGTGCTCCCCCGCCCTCCGCCACCCCCCCCCCCCCTTTCCTGTCATGGTTACAGAATCACAGCAAGCTTGGAGTTTCTGGTTGTCATTTTGTTAATGCAAGATTTCCATACATGTTCTGTGTCACTTTTCTTTGTTTACTAAGATCTTGCTCTGTAGTGGTTCATATATATATCTGTGTGTGTGCGCTTGTGTGTGTGTGATGTCTATATTGCCCTCCTTCCCCTTCCAATATTTAGTGATCAATTTATTGTAGTGTGCAGACTACACATAGTCTCATTTAATGGTAGCGCCTTCCCTCAGCCCCCCCCCCCACACACACACACACACTTGTGATGAAAGACACTGACGTACACTTTGTAGTTGCCGTGGATGACGTTAATGATGACGACGGTGGTGGTGGTGGTGGCTGTGCTGATGGTCGTGTGAGCTGAGTGCTTTTGTTTTAGTTCTTGTGTGAACCGTGACATCACGGGAGGCGAAAAGCATCTCTTACTATTGGAATATTTCTGGTTTCTCTCCTCTCTCCTCTCTGCTAGGACAACATCGGGCACCGGCTGCTTCAGAAACATGGCTGGAAGTTGGGCCAGGGACTCGGCAAAAGCATGCAGGGTAAGCCCTCGCTCATCCACGCACAGTCTTTAACGTACCGGCGCCACTCGCCAATTCTCCCCGCTCACATTTTCAGCGTCTTTATTTGTACCGGCGACTTTCCCCACACTTCCTTACAGCCATTTTGCTGCTACCCTTCTCCTTCTTCTCCAAGTTGACGTGGGAGGAAAATATAAAGAGAGGGGTGGGGTGAGCGGAAATGTTAATTTTTCCATTCCATTGCTTTTGGTGTCTTGTCTGACTCAGTTCAGCTCACGTCTCAGAGGTAAAGAAGAGCCAGGCGGACCCAAAGTAGTCCAGATAGTCATGCTGGTGGAGCAACGGAGGTCGGCTCCTTGGCTCAGTTTGTTTGCTCAGCCCTGCCTGGCATGTTTTTAATCACGCCCTGGCATTTCCTGTACTAATTGCTTTTTTCCACCCTCCATCTTTTCTTTTTAACCCAGACTTGATAGTTGGCACTGAATCGTTGCAGTCTTGAGCTTTTGTAGAAGATCTTTTTTGGCACCCTGTTAGAAGGATGTCTGCTTTTGACGTTGGGGCGTAAAATAGTGACATCCTGTTCGATTCATCCGCATGAGTTGACATGCTCACCCAAGCATGGCTTGTAAGAATCAAACTTTGACTTACCATTTGACAGAGCCGTCAAAAGACTACTGCATTTATCAAAGTTTGAATTACAGTGTGTGTTGATAGGAAGGAAAACAAAACACGGCCGATGAATCAGTCGGGCCCGAAACAAACAGTAAGTCATCGCTGGGCTTTGCAGAGTTTGAATTTATTCTTGTGTCTCGGGTTGGCCTTGAATGGCAGCGCAATTTGCGGAGGAGAGCGAACAAGTCGCAGAGCTGGCCCCGGGCGCCGCCGCCGCCGCTCTACGCTTACGTAAGCTTTCTCGCTTTGTGTGCAGATGTCTCTGCGGCAAAGCGCCGTCCGTCCGTCCGTTCGGACAAATAAGGCGCTTGTCCTCCTGCTGGATGCTCATTGATTTGCAACACGGCAGTTGAAGTTTTTTTTGTTTTTTTGACAAAGAGGGTTTTGAATTTTCAAGTGTTGTCCCCTTTTTAAGTTTTCCACTGTATTGACTGTTCTTATTCTTCTTTTGTCCCTTTTTTTGCCCCTTTTTAGGTAAGGTTTGTTGGATCCCTTCTGTATGTCCGTATGCGTGTGTGCGTGGGTGCGTGTTTTCTTTCTCCCACTCGGCAGTTCACCTCAGTGTAACCCCCGCCCCCCCCCTTTTTAATTTTTTTTTTACAGTTTACTGTAGGCTAATGGCCTCTGTCAGCTTCCTTCTCTCTGCTTGATAATCACTAAACCTTTTATCTGAATCCGCTCCCGATGTGAAGTGCTTTGATTTAAGCCAAAACGACAATTCGTTTGAATCAATGTTAGACTTAAAGAAGCCGTGATTCCGTCACACTCGCCCTAGAATCGTTTTTATCACCCCCCCCCCCCCACACACACACACACACCACCACCTTTGACTTTCCGAGGCTGCTGTCGGGTATCTGATTGGCTGCGACCACGGCTCAGACTTTGAATGGCTTGCAGAGTAGACCCCACTTCACCTCCCGCCTCCCTTTTTCTCTGCTTGTTTGCCTGTTTCAACAACTTGTGACACTTGGATGTGTGTGTGCTGGTCACACACGGGACTGATGACATGCGTGTGCGTCTGTGCGAATGGAACTGTAACTGACCGGGCCATCGTGTCAACCTTACAGGGAAAACCTCACCACCCTCCTACACACTCAACATCTCTGTTGCCTTGGTTACACACTCCCAACCATCTTCCCCTCTTTTGTTTGCCCACCCACCCCCCACCCCTTTTGCACAGCATGTTTGTCCCAGACGTGCACTGTTGCCTGGCTCCGACTGTCACACTCCCCCCTTGGGCTTTAAGCAGCGTTGCTGTCGGCACAATAAGGCGGTCAGAAAAATGGCGCCCGTGTCCAGCGCTGCTTAAAATCCGCCGGGTATGTCTGTGTGTCACGTCTTTCACCATTTTGGGGTGAGTGGTTTAATTAAACACGCCCCTTCTAAAAAGAAATAACTTTGGATTAAGGGTTTTCTAACTTCACCAAGGCACCTTAAAAGGAGGGAAGGTGGCGGGCGTCCATCTTTTATTTTTTTTTCCTGAGCTGGTAATATTCTCAGCTGTTTAAAGTCAACCCCTCACCCAGTAAAGCTCCGCCGAAATTGTTTACTGCTTGGGGATGGGGGAACCTTTTATCAATGGCTTGTCCCAATACTTACGTGCATACATTGTAGCCGCCAAGGGGAACATTATTGGTGTTTTGGGGCATATTCTGGTTGAGGTAAATACCAAAAGAGCCAGGGCACTGGGACATGTGGTTTGGAGATGGTGGTGAGAGGGAACCTGTAAGCATCTCGCTGTGTGTGTGTGTGGGCAGGCGGGGTGTGTGGACACAGATCCGCCACGCCCCACAACTCCACACACGCACGTACACCCCCCCCCCCCCCAAACCCCGCCCTCCCTTCTCTGTGTCTCAATCTTCCTGCTTAACCAATTGGTGTTTCTTTTTTACAGCGATTTGATCCTGCCCATGTTGTGCTGATGGTAAACTTAGTGGTAAATGTTATTTTCTGCCCCAATTGAATTTTTGTTTTGTTTTCTCCCATTTTTTTTTTGTTTTGTTTCTCCTGTCATCACAGCACCAATGCTACTACATAGGCTTTCAAATCTCTCCGTATTAGTCCTCATTCTGCTGCTTGTATATATTATCATGCATTATGTATTACTCTTAGAACATTGTCATTTTGTTTTCCTTTTTTTTCTATTTTTTTTTTTAATACCTTGTGATTCACACCTTGTGATTTAGATGCACATCGTTGTTGTCTGGTCCCTTTCTTTTTCCACTTGGGATGGGTAATGTGGACGTATTGTCACTGTGTTTGACGATTGGTGATGAGGTTTGGGATGCAATTGTTAATGAATCTTTTTAATTCTGGGCTGGGCTTGCGACTCCATTCAGACTAACCACTGCAGTGGACTGACGTGCACGCCAGCCACCTACCAGAATACACGTTGACCTCAACGTTGCAGACAATCAACCCCCCCCCCCCCCACCCCCTCCCACCTCTTCAATTTAGTGAGGCAGTGCCTTTTTCACTGCATGGTACCCACTCAGCTTTATAATATTACGCCGATGCATCATGTCCGAAAATTGGTCAGCTTTGGCCTGTATTGGTGCTTTTTTTATTTTAATACAAAACAGCCGCCATCTTTAAGAAGTGACATAAAAAAGGGTTGTAGAACCTTTTCCATTTAGAAAAGATACAACCAGATACTCTGTTTCAAAGCATGCCGATAACAAAATTATTGCTAGTCGCTGATTGGTCGAAAATAAAGGCCAATATTTTCGTGCTGTCCCTGCAATTTAGATTTTACCCCGAGCAGAAATACAGTTGAGCTAGTTGGGCTCAAGTTGGTACGGTGCAGTGGAAAAGGATAAAAAAAAAAAAATTCTATGGAGGTGACAGACACTGCAGTGGGACTGAGAGTCCAGGCAGGCCGTGATGTTACAATGCCCATGCATTTGTGATTTCAGAATTGAATGTCATTGGGCTGTGATGATTTCCAAAAAAGGAAGCAACGCTTTCTCTGTTCTTGGCCTCCCATAGGGAAGAAAAGAACACTTTGGAGTTAGTCACACATTCATTAGAGACGTCCAAATTAAATAATACTTCCGTGCTTGTAGCTACGACACACGCCCAATGGTATACGTGTGAACGTGATTCACTGCAACCAAAACTGTGTGTGCGGAGTGGGGGGGAGGGGGGAGCTAAATCAAAACTGAAACGATAACCAGTAAGACTGGTTGTTGTATCTGGCTGGTAAGAGGAGCAACACACACTGGTCCATAGACATATATACATATATATATATAATATGTATGATCAAATATATATAATATATATATATATATTACTTTTGAGAATCCTTGTCTATCTCTGTCTGTACCCCTCTTCCCCATTTCCATGTGTGAACAGGTAAGTATCCCCCATCCCTTGCACTGTCACCATGGCGATACCTTGGCCTGTGACATCACTACCGCTGTAGTTCATTGCTTGTGTCTTGTTTTTTTTTTTTTTTTTTTTTTTGACTACTGTATGTCTTTATCTCTATCTGCTTTGTTTGGCTGATTATGAGTGGATTAAGCCGTTTACGTCTCAATCTTCCAAGTAGTCTTGATTTCAATTTTTTTTGTTTTTCATTTTCTTTTGATTGTCTTTTGTTTCTTTTTCTCGACAGTTGCTTTCCTTCTGAGCTAGCTCTTTTCACAGCTTGCAGATTAAACTTTACAAAGAGGTTCGTGGGGCACGGGTTAAAGGAAATCGGACGACAATCAGGAAAAAGGGGATGGTGACGCAATAGGCTGCAAGAGACACAGCGAGGTTTTGTCGCTCGTGTGTGCCAGCCTGTTGCTGCTCCATTTTTTTTTGCTAACACTTAAAGCGGTACGGCAAATTTGTCACGACTTTGTCTAAACTTGCTGTCTCATCAGTAAGCTGTGAGAATGGCTGGTGTTTGGTTCACTGTAGCTTTCTGGTCTCTTTGCACTTTTTTAAAAGGCTAATTTCTCTAACCCCAGCACCCTATGCTCTTAAAAGCAGGCTGTCTCCGAGCTGGCCTTTCACCGAGCTAGTTTAGGAAACAACTCACCTTGTCGTCTCTCTGTCTCTTGTTCCCTCAGGACGCACGGACCCCGTGCCCATTATCCTTAAATATGATGTCATGGGAATGGGACGGATGGAGATGGAGGTAAGGGTACTCAGTTTAGCTGAATCTGCTTTTTTTTTTTTGTAAGCTTGAATTGTAAACAATGTCCTTTTATTTAGATGGATTATGCAGAGGATGCCACCGAGAAAAGACGAGCGCTTGAAGTGGAGAAGGAAGAGACGGAAGAACTACGGCAGAAATATAAGGTGAGGTCTGCCCTGGTTACTTATGACCAGGGCTATTTAAGCTAACCCTTTTCTTCATGTGCCAACAGGATCAAATTGAAAAGGAGAAAGCAATTGCAAAAGCTCTGGAAGACCTGAGGGCTAATTTCTACTGTGAGCTATGTGACAAGCAGTACACCAAACACCAAGAATTTGACAACCACATCAACTCCTACGACCACGCTCATAAGCAGGTACGTCTTCGAAATACCCCCCCAAGAGTCATCGTGACGTTAATGCCGATGTTGTTCCGTCTCACAGAGGCTAAAGGAGCTCAAGCAGCGGGAGTTTGCTCGGAATGTGTCGTCACGTTCCCGTAAAGGTGGGAAGAAGCAGGAAAAGATGCTGCGTCGTCTGCACGAGCTGGCGGAGCAGAGGAAACAGCAGGACTGGTAGGATGTTTCATTTGTTCATCAGCGCCATCTACTGGAAGACTTAATTAATAAAGGCAGACGTTACAGTGGCCATTACAAACACGTCTTTTTATTATGATTCATTTCAGCACACCAGGAAGCGGGCCCATGTTCAAAACGACCACAGTGGCAATAGACGGCAAGAAAGCCGAAGATGGAGACATCTTTCTCCCTGAGAGTACTTTTGTGACAGAACCTGCCATGGAGGTCTGTGTTCCAGAGAAACGTGAACAACCACCGCCGAAGCCCGCGCCGACATTTAGCTTCTCCCTTGGCAAGAAGAAAAACTGCTCCTCACCGACCGCCAGCGCATCTTCCAAAGTCAGCGTGTCCTTCTCCTTTGCCAAGAAGGCGCCAGTGAAGCTGGAGACGGCCGCTGCGGTGTTTACCGATCCCGGCGAGGCAATTGAAGGCGAGGAGGAAGGCGAAGAGGTAGAAAAGGTTGCGGTGCAGGAGGAACTCTCCATTTGCAACACTGACAGCCCCAAAGGAGCCTTGCGGGATAGTGATGGAGGAGAGTCCAGCATCGCGACTGGGACAGAAGAGGGGCAGCAGTCGAATGACGGAAGCTCGCTGGCTTCCACACTCAATAAGCTGAAAATGATGATGAGGAAGGACGAGGGCTACACAGGACAGGAACCTCAGTACTACCACTACATGCCTCCAGCGCACTGTCGAGTGAAGCCCCACTTCCAGTTCCTGCTCTTCATGAAGGCGTCTGAGCATAGTCAGAGTCAAGAAGACGAAGAGGAGGATGAAGTGCAGGAGGAGAAGGTTGAGAACGCGTCTCAGGAGAGCAACACTGTCGAGTGCTGCAATGAGGAAGATGAGGACGAAGATGAGGATGCCATCACCACCGCATCTCCTGAAGCTCAACAGACTCCCCCGGCTTCAAAAGCGAATGAAGATGACAACACTTTGAACGCAGTAGAGGCAACTCCCGAGGTTCCTTCTTCTCCCACGCAGAAAGAAAGAAGCTCACCACCACCACCGGAGCCTTTGGAGTCCAACTCGGGTCCCAAGATCCCAGTGGGTCCGTTCTTCCCCGTGTTGGGTAAGGATGAGAGCACCACCTTGCAGTGGCCCTCCGAGCTCCTCGAGTTCACGAAAGCGCTGCCCGCCCTGTCTTACAGCTGCAACCCTCTATACTTTGATTTCAAGCTGTCTCGGAACAAAGGCGCACGTTCCCGAAAGGTCGCAAAGTCTCCCAAGCCTAGCGAGCCGCCCGACAAAGAAAAGCGGAGAGAATTGACAACCTCAAAAACGGAACCGGTTGTTAATGCGGAACCGGTTGCTAAGGTGAAAGCCGCAGCAAAGACGGAGCTCAACAGTGAAGAGCCGGTTACGAAGGCGGAGGGCGGCCAGTCTGAAGGTGACGATCAAAAAGCGGCAACGGGTGGCGGCGGCGCCAAGAAGAAGAAGAAAAAGAAGAAGCACAAGAAGTCGACAAAGCATTCAAAGCGCAAAGCAAAAGATAAAGATGCGGCTGCCGAAGATGCCGAGGGGGAGGCTGAACCAACTCAAGAGACGCCCAAGAAGAAGAAAAAGAAGCACAAAAAAAAGAAGAGCAAGAACAAAGCAGCGGATCAAGAGGAGGCTCCTGGTGAGGAAAAGGAGAAACCCAAGGTTAAGTCTGAAGATAAACCTGATCCTTCTCCGGGGCAGGCTCCCGCTGGAGGAGGTGTAGGAACTGGGAAGAGGAAGCGGGCTATGAAAAATCCTCTAAGCAGGTCGGGAGTGGAGGAAGCCACCGCAGGAAAAAGCTCAGACAAAGCTGTTAGCTCTGAGGAGCACGGCAGCAACAAGCGACTAAAAACCGACTCCGTTCCATCCCAGAGCGCCTCTTGTTCCACCTCGGCCCAGAGGAGCCCCGGTCCCGGGAGACCTCCCAGCAGCGAGAGCGAAGAAGAAGGCGGTTCAACCACCCAGCGATCACGCCACCACCGCTCGAGTCCTCGGGAAGAGCGGCGCCACCACAGCGAGGAGTCCAGGCGCTCCGGCAGCCGCTCTTCCAGACGTGGCAGCAGCCGTCGGCGGCACCACCGCAGCAAAACCTCCCAGAGTCGCTCTTATTCCAGCAGCTCCGAGCGCTCCTCGGCGGGCAGCAGCGCCTACAGCCACCGAAGCCGCAGCTACTCGGACAGCTACAGCGACTACAGTACCGAGGGGCACCGGCGCAGGCACTCCAAGCGCTCGTCAGACTCGGATTACGAGAGACGGGGCAGCCGAGGGCACCGGCGATCCAGGCGGCGCCAGTATACCTCGTCATCCTCCGATGATTCCCGCTCACGGTCGCGCAGCTACAGCCGTAGGAAGCGGCATCGGCGACACCACCGCAGCACCTCCAGGAGCTCCAGTAGCTGGAGCCGCAGCACCAGCGCAAGGTCCTGGAGGCGGAGCTATAGCCGGAGCCGCAGCTCCGGTAGCCGCTCTTCCAGCTCCGCCAAGGGATCCCCGCACCGCCGGAGCGCTCGCAGCCGAGCGGGCAGCGAGACCCTCCGCAGGGACTTTAACCGCTCCAGCGTCTATCGCTCGCAGTCCCCGCGATCCGCCTCACGCAGCCTTAATCGCACGGCCACCGCCTCGCAGGCTCCGCGGCTCGGCGGCACCCGGGATGCTGGCGAGTACAAAAACTCCCTCACGGCACGCCAGCTCCTGGAGAAGATTCAGTCGAAAAAGAATGCAGACGATCGCGTCACCAAATCCGGTTTAAAGATCAAGGACCCGCCGCAGGGATACTTTGGTCCCAAACTACCCCCATCCACCAAAAGCATGCTGCCGCTTTTCGGTAAACTTCAAGCAGGAAAGAAAACACCCGTGATCCCCCTGAACAGAACGGAAGAGTGTGACAAATCTGGAGCAGGGAAGAGCACAGAGGCTGACGGAGAGGTTATCCTGGTGGAGCCCATCAGGGAGTTCCCTCCACCACCACCACCTCCAGTCGCACCGGTCCTGAAGGTTGAGGAGACCCCACAGAGTGCAACAGTCCAGGAGGTGACGGAGCAGCCCACCACAGAGGCTCAGGTGCTACAAGAATCCCACCTGCTATATGAGCAGGACTCTTCCATGATGATACCTCAGTACCAAGGGGAACTGGGCCAGGAGCCCTTGCAGAACCCCATGATGGAGACCCTCATGCCTGACATGCAACAGCAGCAGCCCCCGATGCACGGCTATCCCATGTACCCGCCCTCTGGCCTGGAGGAGGACGGCCTGGAGGCGGAGGAAGATGGCCTGGCCCCGCTGGAGAGTCAGCCCATCACGTTCACGCCGGAGGAGATGGAGAAGTATAGCAAGCTGCAGCAGGCGGCGCAGCAGCACATCCAGCAGCAGCTGCTGGCCAAGCAGGTCAAGAGCTTCCCGTCGGCCGCCGTGGCCGCCGCCGCCAACCTGCCGCAGCCGCCGCCCCCGCCCACCCTGCAGCAGATCCACATCCAGCAGCCTGCCGTGTCGGTGGCGTCGGGCACGTCCATCGCCACCATGCAGCATGCCATCCTGCAGCACCACGCTGCCACCGCCGCCGCCATGGGCATCCACCCGGCGCACCACCCGCACCCCGCTCACGCCCAGCTGGCCCAAGTGCACCACATACCCCAGCATCACCTCACCCCCATTTCCCTTTCTCCACTTGGTCACACTCTCGGACACTCGTTGGGACACTCGCTGGGACACGCCGGGCTGATCCCCGCCCACCACACCGCGTTCCTTTCCGGGCAGCCCATCCACATTATCCCTGCCTCAGCGCTTCACCACACACCCCTGGCGCTCCACCACGTGCCCCACGCCGCACTCTACCCTACGCTGTTCACGCCAAGGCCCTCGCAGGCTGCGGCGGCAGCGGCGGCTCTCCAGCTCCACCCGCTCCTCCACCCTATCTTCTCAGGGCAGGACCTCCAGCATCCACCTAACCACGGCTCATGAGCAGGTGAGAAGTCTGATTGAACACTTATTCCTCTCTTTTGGAGGTTTTTGCAAATATTTTTTTCTCCTAAGACTTTCTCCAGACACTGGTTTGGTTTTTTTCATGCGGTACGCAAACAGTTTTTTTTTTTTTTTTTAACCACTTGTTTTTTTCCCCTGTTGTTTTTTATGTTCTTCTACAGCCAGTGACAAAAATAAATAAATGAGAAAAATAATACAGGGGTGAGCAACTGTATACAGCCCCATTTGCCATCTAAGGACGACCACCCCTGCTTTAATAGGACTACTTTTACTCACTTGCAGTAATGTGTACATATCTAAGTGTGCAATCTGAAGAATCCCACCCAAAGAAGCGTTGGTGGCCTACAGATCATTGCGACTATTATTCACCTAACGATCCAAGTCCCCCCCCCAATTCGCAATGCCAGGTGACATTTCTTGCACTGAAATCTTAGTCAATGATTGTAGTATACTGCAATAATTTGTTTTTAAATTATTTTCCAATATGAGCTTTTCAAAGAAGGGTGTTTCTTTTTGTTGCTCTGTGTATTTTTTTCTGTAAATAAAGCTGCTATAGAATAACCTTAACATTCTAGCAGTTGTTATTGGTCAAGGAAGTTGCTCACCTGCCTCGATGGGTCTAGGGAGGATGTTCGAACTGTAGCTACTCTGTATTTTGCTTTAAAACGGGAATTGTGTCACCCAATAAACCCTTGAGTTCATCCCTTGCTTTTTGTTTTTGGAATAATTTAACGGCTACTGACAACTCTGTGGTATATATCCAATGTTGCCAGTAGGTGGCAGCATTGCTCCTTAGATTCCAAACCTCAAATTGCGATATTGTTGGCACTCCATAGGCAAAATATTTTAAGTCTAGATGTAATTAAAATAAGACAAGCGAGGGAATCATACAAGTTTTATTCAAAAGAATTAAATCACTCACATAGTGAGACTAGATGCAACTGTAAATCACAAAAATGAGCTGTACAATTACAATTGTTTAACCTTTTACCTCAATTTAAGACAATATCACATCTTAATCCTCAAAACAACCATGTAGCTTGTTACTCGTATACTTGTCTTAAACAAAAACAATTTAAATATACATTTCAGAACAGCTTGTATTAGAAAGGAGTGGGTCGAAAGGGGTGGAATACTGGTAAGAAGGTACATCAATGACAACCGTGACGGCACAATTAAAAAACTATCTGTGTCCGTGGGTCTTTCTCAGTTCATCCCAGATATCGTATCACCAGGAACATGAAGATGCACGTGAGCAGCATCCCTCCGATCATGATCCACTTATCCTGGGTGGCTCGTCTCTCGATGATCCGCATCACCGTGTTGGACAGGCCCAGCATGTTGGCCACATCCAGCATCTTCTTGTGGGTGCCCTGGCAACAAAAACAGCATCCTTACTTTACATCCCAACAAGACAGCCCAGAATTTAGCTTTCTAAACTCTACCACCCACAGCTTAGCTTTTCATCTTCCCAAAGGGCTTACGCACTTACCTTGAGTGAAGATCTTTGATCTCTCAGCCCGTTGAGGATGCCACTTCCGCTTCCCAGCAGGTCGTCCATGCCTCTATGTGCGTTGTGTAGGTTGGTGTTGAGCTGCAGCGTCTCGTCGATGGGGATGGACGTATCTGCGTCCTGTGGAAATGACAATCATCATTCGAGTGTTTCCAGATGTTTACTGCCTATTTTATTTTATTTCTACAACGGGCGGCACTGACATTAGTGGTGAAGGTCCGGCTCATGAGTTCCTCCCGTTCTCGCTCCTGAGCCTCATGAGTGTAGCGTCTGTGCTGGAAGTTCTGCAGGGCGGTGCGAAGATGCTGGACGTCATACTTGAGCTGGTCCACACGCCTTTTCAAGTGGGGAGCAAAACACTTGTCAAAGATAATCATTCTTTGTGACTTCCACTTTGAGGAGGTGACTCGCCCAACTCACAGTTTGGCATTCTGGCGGCGGTTGGGTGGCTCCTTACTGGCCAGGATCTCCAGACGCTCTAAGTGGTTGAAGATCTGCTCAATTCGAGCATGAATTTCATTCTCTAACACTGAACAGTAAGATAAGAAAAACATTGTATTATATAAAATTGAGGGGCAGCATTTGTAGAGCAATGGACACTATATAAATAAAATATACTAATCTGAATTCACTTTACAATCTTATGCACTTGCAAATCAATTTCTTAAGCTGACTGTACACAGTCTTTAGTTGCTACTGTCACCATATTGTACTTAATCAGTGGTTATCACATTTTACGTCTTACGTATTCTTCCAATTTAGTTTTTGATGGGTTGGTTGTTGCAAACTTTCCACTCTTATCTTTAAAAGAACCCAGCCCTGCAGTTTCCTGTTCCAAACTGATCACCAAGCACACAAAAGAATCAAGCACCGGCAGTCATAACAAGAAGTGCGTGCGAAATGGACATTAATTAGCCTTTAAAAGGAGAACAGGAAGGAATACACGTGTACAAACACACACACTGGTTGTCGCTTACTCTAAATACATCAAAGTGACTGTAGCTTCTGCAATAAATACTCACAGTGAACTGACTGGCGATCTGTTCTCTCCAGATTCCCCATAAGCGACTGCACCTCCTGGATGTGCCTAATCGAAAGTAGAATTTAAGCAAATGGCTAGCTAGTTAGCTAATCAGATGAGTATTTCCAAGTAACTCACTTGTTTGTCTGGTGGTAAAGCGTCTCCATCTTCGACAGCCACTTGCCGAGGTCCTAGCTTATTTGGTTGTTTTTATGAATTGATTTACATATATCTTTTCGTCTTTATCGTTACTCAGCGTGCAACTAAGAGGAGGAAAGTTAGCTAGTTCAAGGGAGCGCTGAAGGAAAGCACACGTCATCAGCATTTGTGTACGGAAGTGGGAAGCGGAAATGCAGTGACGTCACGCCAAAACGGAAATTGATGAGCGGCGCTGAAGAAGCGCGAAGACGCCTGCCGCCATCTTGGAAAGGTAACTACATAGTTGAAGCATTTGAAGCGCGGTTTTTAGCGTTTAAATTGTATTTTTGTATGTTTTATTTGCTTCTCAAATGTAAAGGGGGCATTGTTGGGGTTTGAACGATGCTATACGACACTTTAAGATGACGAGAAAGAATCATTTGACATTTGCCCTCGGGCTAGCTAAGCTGTCTGGTAATAAAGAGACGCTCTATTTTAATAAATAGCCCTGTTTGGCCTAATGTTTCCTAAAGGTGGGGTAAGCTTACAACCACAGCACTGTCTTGGAAGAGTTTGTGAACGTATTCAATGATGGGACTTCCCAACAGACATTTCACAACTGTTCCTCAGGTGGAAAACTGATTCCCAAGCCAAAACCGCACTTCAATCATCTTCGTCCTCCATCATCCTGTCAACTAATTTTAAGGCAAGGGGGTTAATTATTCCAGTGAAATCTATGAACGAGCTCTTACAAGCTCCTCTTTTTAATATTTGTTTACCTCATCGGGCACAGCCATCAACAAGTGGAGCCAGACAGATGGTGCTTGACTTGATGGCTGCGTGTATCTCCAGGCTATGAAACTGTCAAAAACTCTGGAGATGCATTCATGCCACTTCTTGCTCACTTTTTTTTTCTTTTTTCTTACTTGGTTGTCATAACACGTCCCCCCGCGGCGTGGGGAAGCGCCAAATGAAGGCCCTTGTCAACTCGCTGAGGTCCACATGGGAGCGTTCACCCCCCCTCGTCTCAAGGTCGCGGGGTTCTTTTCTTTCTTTCTTTCAGTCGCTCTGTCTTTCTTTATCTTTCAGCCCCTGAGGAAAGGATGAGATGAGCTTACTGCTTTGCCTCCACACCTGTGCACCACGGGCACAAGCAACTGTCCAGACTGCAGGTGTGTCAAAAGGTATCTCATCCCACCTTACCTCCACCAAGGAAGCACATTTTTTGTCCTCCATTTATTGTGATGCATTGTATCAAAATGTCTGCCTTTCACAACCTACTATTTTGATTTGGGAGGCATTGGAGTGGATGAAATGACATTGAGATCGGGACTGGTTGCTAAAGAGAAGCCAGTTCCATTCCTGAGCAAGACAGAGGTCCACTGGACGCCATGTTCGGCCTCCATTAGGTGCAAGAAAACTCAGCAGTTTAGCGTTGCACATCTGTTAAGGTTACCTGCTTCTGATTCTGGCTTATTTTGGTACCTGAGTCACTTTAAAGCACTGTCCAAGCCAGCAGCAAAGAAATATAATGTTAAATATAATGTGAAAGTCAATGAAATAAATTGATATAACTGCGTATTTTAAACATAATACAGAATTAATGCGTGCAAACCCAGAAAAAGGCACTCAGGTTGAAAAAAAGCGCTACAATAATTTTCTAGTCTTAAATGCATTTCTCTGAGTACCATGTTAAGGGTAAGAAAAGGAAGTTTGCCAGTCACTGTAATAGATCATAACCCCACAATTACTAGTCAAAGAAACTGACTGAAGTAAAGAAGACAATTATGAGAGGAGGAGGAGGAGGGAAAAAAGGCCTTCGGCGCCACAATTTTTTGGATACCACTCATTTTTTTAAAGGCATACTGATCTTCTCATTTCCCCCCCGAGGGAGACCATCGACTCCACTTTGAAGCCGCTGTGACGAGACGCTGAATGAGAGCAAAAACGGGGCCTGTCAGAACCTCGCCTGGCCCGGCCCGGGCCGACTGGAGTTCTGCTGAGGAAAAAACGGGTGAGTCATGTTCTGATTGAGCTGATCGGCTTTCCCTCCTTCCGACAGCGGCTGAGACCATCACATCGGGCTGTCAGTCACACGCACTCACTTCTATGCGCACACACACACACATACACACACACACACACACACACACACGGCCCTGTGGCTACACCACCTGTGACACTTGAGAGATGGTTGCTTGACAGCTCAGGTTCAGGCTTTCCCTTAGCTACACACACATTCACACTGGTAGGCACAATATTAATCATGTTTTCATGATCTGTTCCAAAAAGTGACTACACCTCAAGCATGCAAAAAAAAGTATTTCTCATTGGAAATAATGTAAATTGAATGAATCCATTCCAGATACCCAAAAAACAATCTCCAGTTGCAACAAACATGGCGTCTTTGTGTGCAGTCTATGTTTGATGTTATGCGGTAGAGCGGGTCCTGTGGTCTTGTCGGCTCGCAGTAGGATGTAAACGGTCAGCATCAACACAATACCGAACTCCCTCGCTAGATAAAAAGTCTGCCCTTTACCCTCAGCATCTCAATTCCCGTCGGGCATTGAGCTACGTGAGACGGTCAGAATATTAGGAACAGTGTGATGCAAGTGGGGTTTGACATCACTACATGACAAAAATATTTTTAGATTAATTTCTTTCAATTGAATCAAAGATTACACAATATTGATAGAGCCCTTTAAGTTTGCGTCTATACCTAATAAAGTGGTCCGACCCAACTGACTACACGATTGTGTTGCCAACATTCCAGACACAAGGTCTTCCTCTTCTTTTTATCAGTGTGTTTTTCCCCTCTTGGACCGTGTTGATTGTGGGATGCGTTGGTATTGGTTGTAATGGAGGCTTGTGACTAAGCCAGTGAGTAGTTGAGAGGACTAGCACGGCGCAGGGAGTGAGTTATGAAAGCGCACAAAAGCGTTATCATGTCTGACGATACCGCCCGTCTTGTTGTTGTTGCTGCAGGTGTGCAAGAGCAGCGGCATGGGAACTGCTTTCCCAGGATTTCCCTGCCGTATATGGTACCGTTGTCATATGGCGTGTGTGTAAATTTGTGTGCCTGTGTGGTCATCATAAACTCTCCAGGGCATCCACGCCGTGGGAAATGTAGAAGAATAGAGCATTTGGTAATGTTTGTAAAATAGATCCAGTTGAGTCTGTGTTTTGGAGAAGGATACATTGAGTAGATGTGGTAATTATTTGCAAATCCTTTTGAACCTATATTCAATTAAATACACAGATGAGTGTTATTGTTTTAGTTTTCTCATATATAGTATTTGTGTACAATATATATACACTTTTATATATGTATACATATATGTATATAGTGTATAGTATGTATATTATGTACAATTTAATTATCTTTTAAGGAGAAATTCAATCTCAATTACTCTTCATTTTAATATGTGGACGTTTGTTTTGATTCTTGGAAAATTATTATTATTTTTTTAGAAGTGCACGACCTCGTCAGCCACCGTACCTGACCCAGCGCCCCAAAACGCCACCCACCTTGTCACCCCCCCTCCCTTCCTCCAATGGAGGTATGCACTCAACCTTGTCATGGCCCGAGGCAGTGCATGTTCATGTTGTGGGTTGAGCAATTGCATTACTCATTCCTAAATTCCTGCCCAATGCTGTATTCTGTGGACTGTGTCTGTAATTTTCCCGTTATTTTTTTTCCCCCCCATTTGTTTTTTTTCTTAAACACGTCAACGTTACAGTTGAATTCTCCCGCCGCGGCCCGGTTGGAATTAGCACTGAGGCTATCAAGCACTTGTCGAGGCGGAAGTCTCGGTCAGGTTTTAGGTGTTTTTCTGTTTTCCCCCTCACCCGAGGCTTCGAGGTTCCAATTACAGATGAGGAACCAAGGCTTTGTGTCCTTGAGCCAAAGCGTCGAACAAACCTGCACGCCTCGCTGAGCCGCCCACACATAAATAAGTCACGTATCAACCTCCGAGCAATGCTAGCTACGGCGAGAAAATGTGCTTTTACAGTATTATGCAGAACAAGAATAACTCGACGGACCCACTGAAGCTGAATGACATGAAACAAATTTAGAGAAAATACAGTAAGCGGCTTTGGCCATGGATTAGCCTAGCCTAGCCTCATGCCCGCACTGAAAAACCTAAATACAAACACGCCCTCTCACATATCACCTGCCCTCCTGCTGAGGTGACCACAGGTGTGCACACATATGCAAAAACCTGTTTCTACTTTCACCTGCATGATGTCAGGCCGGTGTCAAGCACACACAGACATTGATATTGCATCGCAAGGCCACGTCGAACCCCCCCCCTCTCACCCCCGCTCAGTGCCACCACCCCGGGGGCTTGTGCGTGCGAATCCCGCGGTAGACTCCGAAGCGCCCTCTTGGCTCGGGTTGTAGAAGGGAAATGAAGGCTTTAGGAGTTCATTATAAAACAATAACAACAAGCAGCATGGGGAAAGTGTGTGTGTCTGCGTGTTTGTGTGTTTGCCTCGCGGGGGCCTCTACCCCTCATCCTCGTTTTCCTCCTTGATGTCCGACAACAGCCCCAAAAAAAATGCCCCTCATCTCCTTCCTTATCCACCAGTCACGTCGATTTAAGTTAAATATTGATTTGAGATATTATAATGCAGTGATCCACTTGTCTAGTGGGCTAGTCTGTGAACTTGTTTAACCTCGGCACTGGCGAGAAGAATGATGCATTCAGGTGCTTTCTGACTTTTCATCCTTGAAGGAAGGGGAAATGAATTATGTTGCAAAGAACAGCTTCAAAGGGAAGGGTTGAATATTAAATTGTTATAATGATACATAACAATTATACTTTTATATCTATTCTATTTTCTCGAGTTAGTTAAAGCCCTAATTGGTGTGAACCATTTTTGCTAACCCGTGTTCCTCATTAGAACTATATAAATCCAAGTTATTATTATTATGATTATTGTTGCTGTTGTTATATTATTATTATTATTATTATTATGAGTAGTAAAACTAAATAGGCCTCAGTATGAGCCAATGGAAGTACATAAATTCCGCAAGGGATGTTTATACAACATTATTATCATATACAGATTAATTTGGAGGAATCAGTTGTTTGGTCTGTCGACAATAACAAATGTGCTTAGCTATTGTGCTAATAGAGAACAATTTGTCTTAGCTCCACTTATTACAGCGAGCCCTTGTCGAAGTTCTAACAAGGCATAATAGCGCCTAATCACTGCCTTTTGAGAGTGACATCAAAAGCTCATAAAAAAAACAATAACAAAGTTTGTGATTCACGCGCGTAAACGGCCCGGTCGACTGTACGTGTTTATTTGCGAAATTCCTCAGCGTTATCGTCTTGGTTGTGATCATCATCATCATCATCACGTTGCAGATGGCCAAAGGCACAACACCAGTCGAGATGCCAAAATTGCTAATGCTAACGTACGTCGTTGACATCGCTGACACAAATCTCTTACAAACATTTGCCCATTTATTTGTTTGCTTTAAATAAACACTTTTGACATGTGGGAGATATATTACCAGGTTCAAAAGACACAAACATTTTAAAAAACTGACTATCTCAATGAGAGTATAACACCCACCACTCATCGATGGGCATGCTCTTTGGCAAAAAAAAAAAAAAAAAAGAGGAAAAGGTGAGGTAGAAAACAATATGAGCCCTGATGTTCTGTAAAGTCTCACAGGCTTTTGGGCTCTTTTGACCTGCACACATGGACACTTGATTTGCAACTGGGAGGGAAAAAATAGGGAGGCCAATTACGGAGCCACTTTGAAAGCGTTTACAGTAAATATGTGGTAAATTACACTTGAAACAATAACAAATGATCCTCTGGGCTAATTTAAAACTTTAAAGCGTGGTTGTTTTTGATCCCCACATTGTTAACCTCCTTTAGTTCCCCTCTGTAGGCACACATTCATTCCATACAAAAATTTCCATAAACATTTCCATAAGAGCAACTGAAAAGCCTGCGTGGGGTTTTTTTTTTAAACAATAATCATCCTGTACATGCACGCAGTGACAATGTCCTCCAGTGATCTTTTTGAAAAACTCCCTACTGTGTTTTTTTTTATATACTATACTGCACATAACCAGAGCAGTAAGTGCTTTTAACCCTCACTTGACATCGAAAATAAAAATACAGCAGACGTGAAAGACAGACAGGTAGGTTCATTCAGAGCGTAAACTACAAAAAAAAAAAAAAGCAGCAATAGTAAATCAGATACATTAAAAAGATTAACAGTACCTGATTGTAATGCTCATTTGGGATTTTCAGCGCATCCAGCACATTGGACAAATGTGCTGAGTCGCGTGAAAATCTCAAAATCAAGGGTGCTATTTTATGCCATCGCAAACCAGGTGAAAGAATTTTTTTATTTCTTGGAAAATGTGCTATCCTGTGTGATGTACCCTTTGGATGCAGAATATTGGGGAAAAATTATCGCAGAATAGTGTGTTTGGTAACGGACATTGACAAAATAACCAAATTGTGTCAATTGGGTCACCATGCAAAAGAAATTAATTACAGTGGAAAGGCTTAACTTAATTTGCTTTTAAGACTTAAATTTCTGCATTGCAACAAGCTCTTTCAGATTGGGAAAAATTCTTAAAACACCAAAACAACCAAAATGTGTCAAGAAAGAAACATCGTCAAATCCTTGGTGTCCTCCATTGTTGTTTACAATCGACGTGATTTACACTGTTGTCGAGCTTTTCACGTAGCTAACGCGGTAGCCGCGCACGACACTCTCCATTTTGGATTTTCTGTTCCAAGCCTTCCATCTCGCCATGGATGATGTTATCAATTGTTTTGAATGATGAATTAAATACCTTGTTAGGGCCTTAATTGGCAAACACTTGCACAAAGGGCAAGGACATGTCCCAAAACGTGCCACGCCAGAAAACATTAGTCGTCCGTCGGCTGTCAAAGTTCAGCCATGTTTATACCGTATGTGGCTGCTTTGTTAAGTTTCTGCCACATTCCCGGGAGATCTCAGTGTTCTGGAGGATCCTGAGGGCTATGTGCTCTTGCAGGTGTACACCTCCTCCTCACGGACGCACGTCTGGCATTCGACGTGGCAACACCAGCGCACCTGGCAGTGGCAGGAAAGGCTGGTAAGGCGCATGGCCGTGTTGTAGCCGCGGCCGCAGCACAGGTTCTGGCAGCTGGTGTCTTTGGCGCACGAGCGTCCGCCCGTGCCCGCCGAGTAGCGCGATGGCCGGCAAAAGCTAGGCGACTCCTCCAGGTAGACCAAATCGGTGGTGCGGAGACTCTGGCTGTGGCGACGCGGCCCCGCTAGCTCGCTCTCGCCGGTTGCCACGTTGGTGACGCTGAGAACCCGCATGGCTGTGTCGTAGCGGTACTTGAGCAGCCGGCCCGTGTCGTGGAACGGGGACAGCTGCTTCCAGCAAGTCCGTACGGCGCAGGAGCCGGATACCCCGTGACACTTGCAGGTGGTCTTGAGGCCGCTCTTTACCGCCTTGGACAGACAGTGCAAGAAGGGGGGTAGACGGGGGGGGAAACAGAGATGTCAGTTCTCTGGCTTTGATTCATTACCTGCCCTCTTATCTGGGAGGTCTATCTTCACGAAGGCGGACGGTTTCCTGAAGGCGGTCGGCTGCACCTTCTTAGAATGTTTCTGCGTCACTCGCTGGAAACTCTAACATAATGGATGGAGGGCAACTGTCGTATTTCATTTGGCTCACATCTCTCACCCGGACAGCTCGGGCTCTGTTACGACTAGTACTGTCTACTCCGCATGTCTCGTTCCTCAAGCCCGAGGCGTGGCGGGACCTGTGTTGCAAATGCTGGAATCTCTCCTCCTCCCTTTCCGAGCTGCTCACGTAACCAATTTCAACCAACCGCCCCCAAAAACTAGAACATGGAGGGGTACCCCTGA
This sequence comes from Syngnathus scovelli, assembly GCF_024217435.2. Classification (NCBI taxonomy): domain Eukaryota; kingdom Metazoa; phylum Chordata; class Actinopteri; order Syngnathiformes; family Syngnathidae; genus Syngnathus; species Syngnathus scovelli. Next base: position 5,023,634 of record NC_090862.1, read on the forward strand.
TTTGTTCGCTCCATCACTCAGCCATCTGTCTTGGGGAGGGCCAGAGACAGGTCAGATAGCACGGGGGTTAGTCCGACAGGCCCCGGGGTACTTTGGGGTCGAAAAGTTCTGCTTAGTTCCTCCCTCTGCAGGTATGAAACCCTCAGGGGGGGCTTGTGAGTACTATTACTGAGAGATGGCTGAGTGGCTGGAGGGGCCATGCTCTCTTCTCAGACCACATCGGCGTAAAGTCAGGAAAACAGTCAACTCAGATAAGTTAGCTGCCCTTGTTTCTTCCTGTTTTTTTGTTTTGGTTTCATGGGTGAAAGACCCCCGGGCGTTTCTTGTCGATCTCAGAGCGCCACGGTGGTGGTTACCAACATTAGGCGGGATTTATGGTGAGTGCAGTGATTTAGTACGAGGGAAAAAAATCGCTTGCTCGTATATTAAAAAAGAGGCCGTGGTTAAAGTCGCTCCCTCTGCGATATAAGACCTTTAATTTGTAGTCAGCCCGCACAGCAAGCTTTATCATGTCTGAGAACACCTGGCTCCGGTTCTCGTCTTACTGACTTAAAACCAAGTCTAGTCTCTTCTCATGGTGCAGGTAGAGTGAAGAAGAATTTTTTTTTCTATTGAGGCGCTGCGTACTCACCCGAATTCCCACATTGACATTGTGGGCGTCCACTTGAGCTCTCAAGTCTTTGCTAACCCTCTTCTGGCTCAGGAACCTCTTGAGGAACTTGGTGCTGTACTTGAGGTTGTCGCCGCACACCCCCCATTGCCAAGCCTCCCGGTGTTGAATGCCGGGCGAGTCGTCGCAGGTGCAGCGCTCCATGCGGCCCGAGCTGCACGCTTTGGCGAGGGCGTGGGTTAACGCCGCCGACGAAACCGCCAGGAGAAAGGCCGTCTCTTTGAAAGCTGGAACGAACCAGAGTGAAAAGCTTCAGAGGTGATTTTTACACTAGGGGCAAGTTAAAAAATGCCCCACCATAGCCAGCAGCTTTGGCAAAAAACGTTTAATATGTTGCTGAAGCAGAGTTAGCGTGCTAGCTAGTCAGCTAGCGATATTGGTCATAGCGCTAAACAGACAGAAATCCCGAATACCCTTGAATAAATTTGTAAACCCAAATGTTTACAAAGCGTACGCCATGTTGTCATGTCATCGTATCATCCTCCTCTGACCCGTGTTCTCCGTGTCACACTCTGTTATTTGCGTGATCCCTGAGATATCGGCCCGGCGTGTCTATTTTGATCCAATTAATTATTATTTTGACTAAGACGCAGCCTTTTCCCACATGAAAGTAAGCAATCGCGCCACCCTTTTCCTCTGGGAATTGGCCGCTTTTCCTGGCGGATAAAAATAACCACACAGGACTTCAGAGGTCTCCTCCGCCACCACCGCTACCACGGCCGCCATTTGTTGGCAACCTCACTCCCTCATTACTTCCTTGCTGACCTGTTCATCTAGCCCACATGTTGATATGCAGATGTCGCAGCGGTGTTTGATTCAGGCTCAACTCGCAGCTGCACGGACATTTTCTTTTGAACTCAAAGTGATCGCTGATTGATTGGTTAACCGTAAAACATCTGAAAGGTTACTAAAGTTGAGTCACTAAAAAGGTTACTAAAATCCAAGTCATACAAACACTTTAAGTAGTAGGAGGTAGTATAAGACATGAATTATATGTTTGTGTACGGAAAAAACGATTTTCCGATTCAAATCGTTTTTTGGCCTGCCCGGATTGTTGCATGATTGTCTAATGTCTTATGTCCTCTTCAGGTGTCTGTCCATGTGAGTGATAAGGAGAAGAAGAGACGCCACAATGTTCTCGCGAGGTCACAGGTTCCCTACCTCTCTTCAGGAGGCTCCCCCGGCCATCCAGGCTGCAGTTCCAACGCTCGTTGCGGAACTGGTAGCGGCACTCCAGCAGGCTGAGGCGCACCGACTCGCGAAGGGTCTCGGCCAAGCCGGGCTCGCGTCGGCACAGCCTCTTCTGCCGCCGGGAAAGCACCATTTGCTCGCACTGCTTCAGATGGGCCTTGCCTGTCGTCGGCTCGTTGGAGAAGTGGCCAGGCAGGAAGACCAGGGGCTCCCGCCCTGTCAGCCTAGATGTGAACACAAAAAAAAAAAGGCTGAACTACACAGGTATGTTGGTCAAAAAAAATATTCAGATACTAAACACAATATGTAATCACTAAGTATCATACAGTCAAATAATAGAAAATGCTAAAAAATATGTTTTTATATTAATAATGAAAGTAACATGATCAGTTTAATAAAATAAAAAATCTCAGTAACAAAACATGTTTTTATACTACAGCACACTCAATAATAAGTATTATTAAATTAAAATTGTTTTGACATTAAAAAAGCTTTATTTTAGAATGTCTTCTACTAATATAAATTAGTGTCATACACTTAGATAAAATATTTTCACGTTCAAAAAGCCACAAAACAAGGAATTCTATTGATCGGATTCATTGTCATTTTGTTGAAATAGTTTCACTTGACAAGATAGCTTGCTTTTTTAGACTGTAAAAGTTTTTTTTATAATTAAGTATGCACAAATAATTTCATGTGCTAGCTAAAACCTTTATTGACTTATTGCACTGATTAGATTTGTTCAGATAGATTTTTATAAAATAAAAATGACAAAAATCTTTTGTATTACTATATTGCGATCATGTTCACTTGTACAAAGTTGACAAACTATACTCAAGCTTCAGTGAATTTAATTTTGCTGTGAATCCCAATTCACAACATAAGTCATTTAAAGACATACGTAACACAAAAAATGGAATTGGAATCGCTTTTGAAGACAACAAATTATAAATCAAAGTTAAACGCACCGCATTATAACGCAGCAGCAACAAAACTAACAACCACAACAGCAACAAGGTGCGTGCAGGAGAAACCTGCCCTTCAAGCTGCGACCGAAAGGAGATCAAATAAAATTCCAAATGCGCATGTAACGCGTGCATTTCTCATTTAGCGCCTCTAAAAACATTTGGAAAGCAACAAGTGAAAAAGTTTGCTGACCCAAAGTAAGCCGCGCTGTGCGACAGAATGATGCAGAGTGCAACCAGGCGCAGTAGGCAGGCGGTCCGCGGGAGCCTAGAGCGCATGTTGCCGGCTCGGTTCTGCTCTTCATCGCGCTGATTCTGCCCAAGGAGAAAGTCCGAGCCGTGTTGGCCGGCTCGCCTCTTTAAGGCGGGAGGGGGAGGCAGGAGGGTGACGTATCTATCGTCCTCACTCGAGTCGCTCTCCACTTTATGAGTTGAGGTGCCCTCCCACAGTCAATGAACGCCACCCAGGTGGATGCCGCTGCAGGGGAAGCTCGTTTACCTGCCGCCATCGCCACCACATCCACGTCACAGTAAACAAAACATTGCGGGGAGCCGAGCGAGCATTAAAGTGCATTAAGCAAATTCAAAAGAATCATGAGGATAGTTTGAGTGGTGCCAATTTTCTGGAAATATTAACTCTTGAATTTTTTTTGTAGTATTTTGTTTAAAAAGTGGCGCTAATCTGCAAGAATATGTTTTTACGGTCATGTTAATATGAAAACAATTTGTGCGTGGCCATGTTGAAAATCAATTCGAGGGAGTTGCGCCATCTAGTGGTGTGTTAACATTTTAGTCCTGCTTCACTGAAGCTGAGAAAAAAAAGTACACTAACGTTATGCCTTTCTCATGCCACTAGGGGGAGCCCGCGTACCGCCATCACAGTTCTAGATGAAGTTAGTTATTAACAAGGGTTCTGTAGGTTAGGGATGTCCATATTTTTTTTTCCCCTTTGAGGGTCCAGAGGAGAGGGTGGGGGTCTTTACATGGGTCCTCCTAAATAAATTGGGCCCACAGATTGGCTTCAATGCAACTCACCACTGCCCAGTAGGACATAGCTGACCAGCCAAAATTAGAGCCCAAAAAAATAAATAAGATGTTGAATTCATGCAACTCTGCTGACTCACCATGCCAGTTAGACAAAAATAAATTTTCACGTGTACACTCAATGTACTGAACTATACTGTACAGATGATCTATGCTTTTGTTCTCCCCCCCCCTGCAGACCACTCACCCTCCTTCTCTCGCTTCGTCTGTATTTCAGGTGGCCAATCCTCCAAAGAGTTGTTACCTTGGAAACGCCACCCTATGTATTTATAGAGCGCCACAGTGCGAAAAGAGAGCGGCGGGCAGAGTGCTGCTGAGGGTCCTTTTCAGCAGGTACAGCGCTAGGCCTCGCTCTCAAACATGACAATCGTACACATCACTCCGGATCAATTTGACCACCGGCGAGAATCCGAATTAATCCGACAAGATATGCAGCGTCACACTCTGCTTCCCTTGCGTGACCTTTCGGGGTGAGGATCTTTCTGTGAGATGTCACAAATATTCATTCCACAGCACATTCCCAAAATGTCTTGAGATCAACCAGCAGCCATTTCTGCCAATGTTAAGAGTTGCTGTATAGCGTGCACGGTGACTTGCATTTGTTTGGCTTGCAGAAAAGCACAGAAGGTGCTCAGCGCCGTGCCTTGTCCTTAACACCCACACGCACGCACACGCGCTAACATACACGCTCACACGATGCGCGGAGTCAGTGAGTCCACGATTGGCCATAATGCATTATAAAGGCAAGTCCTCTCCGGCCGTTCACGTCGCCATGGCAACACAGGCCTTAGCATGTGATTGGCAGTGGACTGAGGCCTTTTTGGTTTCGCGACATAGCAGAAATGTATTGTTGTCGTGGAGTAAATGCTGTTTTGTTAGTTGTCACTAAAACACCCTCTCACCCTCTTTTTTTTTTTTTTTTTTTCCCACCCTCTCAGCTTGCTTTGACTCCTTATCTCCTCTGGGAGGTTGAAACTGCTACAACGCACACGCATGCCTAGGAGAAGAAAATAAACAGGCATAAAGCAGCATGCAATTTCATGGCAGTTCTATTATCTAAAGTGCATGCTGGGAAATAAAATTGCATTTTTAACGGCCAGCATGCAATATGCACCATTTAAGAATGACAGTGAGTGTTGAGCATTCTTTGAGTTTGATCACAATTGTGTATTATATTCAATTTATTTTATTTCTGTATGGTTTAAATTTTTGCTTTCAATACTGTATCGTTGCAGCGAGCTCCCACAGAAAAAATCGCGACCCGGTTTTTATTCACCGTACACACGAGGTGTAATTTTTAAATAAAGCGCTGTATATGCCTGGCTGATTATTATTTATTTTACATTCTTTGCCATAAAATCTAAAGTACATTTTCACCCGAGCCACTAGATAAAGCTGCGTGTGTTTGGTGTTTGCTTACTTTACATCCCATGAAATGGACCGATAAAAAGCGCCTCAGCTGGGGAGTGAGGCAACCGAAGGCTGGAAATACAGCAACATTTTGTTCTTGTTAGCCACCTAATTATGAAGTTAATCATGTTTTATCGCAGAGAGATGTTCATTGCCGGGCTGCGTTTGCTCATGACCCACGGGAATGCTCGCTAGCTGCGCCCTTAAGGGTTATTGCTGCTAATTTATGCTCGATACATCTCAAGTTAAACACAAGTCAGTGAATGCAACAATTTAATGCAACAACTATCATTGCAGGGATGATTTGGCTTGGCCTACTTTTTGGAGGAGCGTCCCTGCAGACTGGATGGATGGTGCCTATGGACCAGATGGACGTGCTGGACAAACTGGTATGTGTTGTGTAATTGATGCGCGGCGTGAGCATCCATTATTCATCCGTTCTGGTCGTGAATCGGCTCGCATCCGCTTTTATCTTTCCATCTTCTGACATTTCACTTTTTCCTCTTCCTCGCTTGCCGGTTATTACCTTCAATGGTGTGCGGCAAACAAACAAAATAGGTGATGCTCATTTAGTATTGTTTGTTATTTCACAGCAGTTGACACTTGTAGCTTATAGACAATCCCTGCTGTTTAAGAAAATACATTTTTACAACAATAAAAAATGCAAAAAATTATATTTAGATACAGCCTTGATGTGATGCAGAATATTTCCGTCAGTTCCTTTTAAACAGAACTCATTGAGTTAGCATATTTCCGTGACTTTGCACATTCTCACAGTATTATCGGTCTACATGTGTTGCTCCACTGTTTGTGTTCAAATATCCATTGTTGTTTCCGAAATCAAACTGACGAACGATGCTAACTGTTTTGGGTTGTTAGCATCAAGCTAAACAGACTCTACCATTAGGCAAAAGTTTTCAAATGCAGAATTCATTTTTTTTCTTTTTAGTCTGACAGTCAGCTTCAACTGGGAGTGTAATTAAACAGCTTTAAGTCACTTTGTTCAGTTCTTGCCAAAGTACAGCTTATTGAGAAGTGAGTCAGCGCCCACGTCTGGTGTGATGAATAACAGTGAGAGTCGGTTGTTTAACTTGACACCCACGTGCCACCGTCCTGGTGTTCACCGTTTATGCAGGAAGGCTTTGATATTACTTCCAAAGACGGAGAAATTGCCTTTGTTTCATTGTATTTGTTCCAAAATGCTGATGTAGCATTTGACACACTTGGATTATATTGAATCATAATAACCGAGTGATTGCTTGCGAACGTGCACCTCCACTGGTTGCCATGCCGATTCAGCTCCACATCTCTCTCGGTTCCCCGACACACCCTCGTTCATTACTTGGTGTTGTCATTTTTATATTTCAAGCAACCATCCCCTGTGTTGTACCCAGATTTTGGTGTGTCGCCTTTGCCCGCTGTCAGCATCTTCATTTTTGCCCACCCTGCCTTTGAGCTCGTCATGGATTGGCACCTCATATCGTGGCGCCTGTGTCTTTAAGAGAGAAAGTACAATGTTTAATGTGAAAGCAGAGGGAAGCCAGTGAGAGAGGAACGTGTGAATTTATCAACATTTGTGCTTCCTTTCGCAAGCTGTGTGCCGAGGCTCTGTGCACCGGCATGCACCCTCTCCCAACAATTCTGAAGAGCACGCCCCCTCCCTCTCTCTCTTGCTCTCTCGCACTCTCTCTCTCTCTTACTCACTCCCCCCCACCCTATCCCCACCTCCCACCCGGGCGCTCCCTTACACACACCCATACACACACATGCACACACACACATGCACACACATTCACACGCACACACACACTGCTGTCGGGGAGCGCCGCCGCTGGACCGCGGCCATCTCGGCAAAGGGAAAGGGAGTCCGAGCGAGGGCGAAGGGACAAAAGGGGAAGGAAGCGGGAGTGGAGCGACTGGAAGCAGGAGCCCGGCCGGCGCGAGGTGAAGGCGCGACCTTTACGTGGAACAAAAAAGGAGGCGGCAACAAGGAAAGGGGAAACGCGATCACTGTCACGGCTGCAGCGCTCCTTGACGCAGCATGGGCAATGCACCATCCCAAGGCATGTCAAACCCTCTGCTTTTTATTTGATGTGTGTGTGTGCGTGGTGTGCGATTCAACCTGCTGACTGTCACACTGTTTAAGATGGGGGGGCAGGGCCGTGCCGGAGGACAGCGATGCTGGATGCAGGTGGTGCGGGTGAAGCTCAGCTTGGGTTAGAGGTGCTTGGGTTGAGGAAGGGGGTGGTGTCGAGCACAATGTGGTTGGAAGCAGGTGGTGCTTGTGTTTGTGCAGGTGTGTTTGACCAGAAAAAGCTTTACGGGAGCGGTTCTTTATAAGGTGGTGAAAGCCGAAGAGTCATGGTGTGATTAAGGAGACTTTTTCTCCAGAGGCCATGTGGCGAAGGCTATTTTATAATGTCCAGGTCAACCTTCATTCCTTCTATCATCCAGTACTTTTATTTATTTATTTTTTTAATTCTCAGGTGCACGCTGTAGGTGTTCCAATGACAAAATTAAATCGAAGGTCGCAGTGAGCCTTAATGAGGATGCCGATAGTCCGAATGGTTGCGGTTTGTAGTAGATGAAGCCAAAAAGGATGGAACGAAAATTTATGCGGGTAAAACAATCATGTAGTTTGGGCTTTTTCTATATGCTAATGATAATTTAGCACCCATTTTGGGCTGCTATAACCCTTTTAATAATGGAGTAAACAAACTGCAGCAACACATGTGGACAGACAATCTGATCGTACTGTCGTGTACTTTTGATCCTCTGTGAAAAATGATTAATATTAGTGCCGTACTGATGTTTCCAACAATTTTGGATTATGTCGTAGAATTGAAGACCACTTTTTGTGGGCAGTTTTGGTTCTTTTTTGTTGCTCCGCTTTACACTTTTGGCAGCGCATGAACAGAGTTGTCGCATGATGTAGTCATATTGGCCATTAAGAGGATTTATGACGTTTTCATTGGGCGCCACGCACTAGGCGGTTCAACCATTTAGTGCCGATCCAAATTAGGATTGCTCGGCCATTCTCCTTTCATTGGGGTCCATTCAAGGACACACAGAGAGGAGGGAAAAGCACGGAGGGGTGCGTGGGGGTGTGTGTGAAAGTGAACAACAACTGGCACGCTGCGTGAGGATTCAAAGACTTTATCCTCAACCATCATTTAGGCGGACAGTTGAGTGGGCCCGGAGGGGAGGAGATGATCGGACTGAAAGGAAGTTTAGAAGAACGTGAAAGCAAGAAAGGCTAGGATGAGCCGAGCGGCGCGGAGACGCCGAGGGTCTCATCGGTGCCGGAATAAGGTCATCATTTAGAAGGCTCGTAAGTGCTCAACAGCCCCTAAAATCTTTTATTTCGCCTCAGCGAGGAGAATACTTTTTTGCTTCTGTCTCATTCGGGAGCTTAGCGGGGTCACATTCAGGTGACGGCCGACTTAAGCGTGTTTAGACCTTTTGCACTCTGCAGTTTATTTGATTTCATGCTTTATTACGCTAAAGCCTTGTGTCTGTCACAACAGATTTGGCGCCTCTGCGCTTTATTGGGGAACAGCTCAGAGCCTAAATGTTCAAAAACGTGTCATGTTGCGTCTGAACATTCTCGTACAGCAAGCAACATTTGACCCATTTTTGAAGACACCCTGGGTCAAACAATACGATAATCCCGATCCACAACTTTCGAGCACCATCGCCACTGGTGGCAATTAAGCGCAATTAGTTGAACATGGCTAATCTTCCGCGAGGCGCCGCCGCGGCAAGCCGGGTTTCGAACGGCCGACGGAAGTAAGCCCATTATACGTCACGCTACCAGGCTCGAGCGAGGGAATAGCGGAAAAGCCGAGCGGAGCGTTAAAAGCCAACGACGGCTCACGCTGGCGACGATGATGCTATTGTCCACACATGACTGATCTGGCTAACCTTCATGTTCATCTCCTTTTTAAATCTCTCTATCCCATCCCGCAGTGACACTTTGTTCTAAAAAAGAAAAAAAAAATGGTGTGCGGATATCGTTGCAGGAAAGCTACAAATCCAAAACAATAATAGTGTGCAGTCACTTTCAATACCTTCGCACCGATAAACGCGTGATTTAATTAACGCCGCCTTGAAAGTGTCCCCCTAAATTTTAAAACGTACTGCTTTTAACGGCACTATTATTTTATGTTGTCCAAACAATGTAATCAATCCCGCCAAATCAACTGAAACCGGGATTTACTAGCGATTCTCCCATTTATTGCACTTTTAATTACAAACACTGTTTCGCAAGCGCACCAGTTTGAATCTTCATCAGTTACCCTTCACTTTGCCTGAGGACATTCTTAAATCCCACTTTTTTTTTTATCTTCTGCTTTTCCTTCTTTTCCTCAGCCAAGTGCGCTTAGATGTTTATCCAGAGCGCATAAACAGCAAAGCTTTATTTTCAAGACTGATCATCACAAGTCGACTGCCATCAGCGTGTTTTCGCTTATTGGACGTCGCGCACCTGCTCCTTCTCAATGCACAAAGAAACCGCCGGCTCTGCCTTGTGATTGGCTGGCGATGATGCAATGTTTCACGGCAGGCGTCGGCAGCCAGTCGCTCTCTTGTTTTCGGGGCATGTCAGATAGTAATTGACCCTTTTGGGAGCAGCGTTGTGAGATGAAATCTGATAGTCATGCGCACATGAATAAGACTTATCGTATTCGGTTGGCTCGTGGAGTAACATTTACGTTTATGCTTTTTTTTTTTTTTTTGACACACGTCCTAGACGCCTAATTAACACACAGCGCCTGTAGTCTCAAGCTTGTTAATCATTCAATAGTTTTTATCCTCCATTCATTTTCTTCACCTCTGTGTGCGCGGAGTGGTGACAGAAAAATAATGCAATAATTCGAGCACTTGTCATTACTGTTGCGTCATCACGATGGCCGTTTGTTAGCAGCTTTTTGTTGTCAGCGGCCAATGTGTCATTAAGCATCAAGCGTCAAGTCAAAGCAATTTCTTCTTATTTATTACAGTCATTATAAACCAGGTTTGACGTGAAATTCAATTTTTTTTTAATGGATTTTGACAAATTGACCTCCACCATATGCGGACTGAATTTGTAAAGCTCCGTTGCATTAGTTAACACAGTTAACACCTTTCGTGTTGATGTTTGGCAGATTTCTAGTGATGCTGAGGTTACAGGTCAATATATGGATGAAAGAGACCAACCTCATGCTAGGCTACCAAAATGGCAGTGCCATCTTTTAAATGGCAAACTGAGAATATTGATTGCCAGATTGGGATCTAAAAATAAAGCTTGTAATATCGTCCCCCCTGTTACTGTGTGGTCTTCTGACGTTACGTCACGCTGGTTTTCCTCACCTGGTCGAGAACTACTTCCTGGTCTCTGTGCTGCCGCCCAAAATTGCGCCGAGCAAGGCGATCGTGAGCGCTCGCTAAGAGAACAAAGAGCGATGAGCCAAGCGGCGCTTTTGGAGGAAATGAGCTTGGCGACGTTAGCGAGGCGCTGGCACAAGTGTTAATAGTCCCCCCCCCCCCTTGCGATGGTTCCCTCCTACGTTCTACCTCTTATCAACTCTGATTTTCATTCCCCAGATGCTCTGGCAGGAATATAAAACAGGCGGCACAGGCGCTGATGATTCGGGGCCCAGATTAGCCTCCTTCTGTTTCCAACTGGATCCAACTTCTCACTTATTGCATTCTGGTTCTACACTGGTCCACCTCGATTGTCTCGCTCGATTCATCGGATTCCGTAACCTGAAATCCCCAAAGTGACGCTGATGAAGAATCACTTTACAAATCTTCCTTCCCGTTGTCTCAATTGCCTTTGAGCTAAAGAAAGAATTTAGATTTTCATCCTGCATCCCTGTTAGCTTTTAAACCAGCACTGTGTTTCTTTTTTTATGTGCTTTCCGTTCTCCAGATCGATATTTGAGTGAGTTCACGCTAAGTCTCTGCAGCAAAGCTTTGCAAGAACCTGCTCACAGTTTAGGTTGGATTAGAAGGTTACGTTTGTTGGCTGGTTTGTTGGGAGCAGGTGGAGAAATATTAAAATCCCAAAATATTAAAACCAATGTAGGGTTGAAGATGAACAAGGAATGTGTTGGTACTCTGCAGTTTAAATCAGGCACTTCGACCTGCGGAGGAAATCTAGCCGAAGGAAAGACAAGGAAAAAAAATCCATATTTTGCTAGTAAGAGTCGGGCATCTTATTAACACCCCAAAAAAAAAATCCATGTCGTTTTTGAAAAGTGGTGAAGCAGTCCAGGACTTTCAACACAGTCTTCCAGTTGATCAGGCACAACATCGCATGCGAAGTCGGCGGCCGCGCCCGACCCAACTGCCACAAACTATCAGGGCAGTGACTATGAAAAGGTCACATCCTTCTTCCTCGCCCCCCCTTGAGACCGACCTGTTCTCTTTTTAGTCCATCCAACGCTCGATGCCTCACCATCGATCAGCCGGCTCGCGTTCATCTCCTCAGTCCGATGTGTTAATGGCAAAAGCATGGCTCTCACGCCTGTGTATGGCATTGACATTTTTTTGAAACATTGCCAAGGAGCATGAAAAAAACCCGACAGGCAGAAGAAATATTATCTTCTGCTGAGATTTTCTCAGGGCTGTAAAAGAATTAGCATTTTCTTGCATCTATTTTGAGTGTGGCTGGAACAGATTAATAGCATTTCCATTCATTTCAATAGGGAAAGGTAATTTGAGATACACGGTGGCTTGCAATTCTTCCATGGCTGTACGATTTAATCATTCGCCGGTCTTTTCATCAGCCACTTCAGCTCGACCTCTTCTATTCAATGGCAGGAGGTAATCACAGCCAAGCTGCAAGGATCTTTGAAGGTCGTCTTATTGCGCTGATATTCCCTTTTCCGCTTCTTGTTCCTTCCCTTGTGTGGCGTTATGCAAAGGCATCCATGCGCCGGCGCCCAACAATGAACAAATTTCATTGTCACACCTTCAGCCTTCCTCCGAGCTGAAAGGAGGGCGGCCGCCATGATCCCGCGGACGAACCGGTGGGTGTCCACGACAATAGCGGAACATCGTGTTTGTTATTCCGTCCGTTGTTGCCGCGTTTGTATTCGCCATCTGTCTCCTCCTCAATATCTGACGTGTTCATTTGGAGAGAACATAATGGCACAAAAGCCTGGCTGGACTGAGGTCGAGGAGACTTCCATGAGATATGTTTTCGCTTGAACGAAGGATGGAACGACCGTACGGCGAAAGCCAAAGAATTCTTTGAGCTTCTTTTTGGTACTGATAATGACTTATAATATCTCGGGCGGGATGGAAGATGGAAATATAGCATCCAGTGTGTTTAATGCTCCCTGACAAGTGGATCGCTGCATTAGCGGCAACGCTTGTTTATGGAATTGCCTCACGGCGTTGCACATACTCATTGCATGTAGCCCGCCTGAGATAAACGGCCGCGATGGGTCTGACGGGGGAAGAGGGGGCGGGGTGCAAGTCTGTCAGGAACGGGAGAGAGGCCTGACACGTCGGAGAGAAAAATAATCTGCCGCCCGAAGATGGTTGCAGGCTACAATCAGCGCATGTTTGGATGTTTTGCTTTCCTTGACGCCATATCAGGATGGACGCGCTGTTTGATTGACTAAACTTTGACACACACGTGTCACATGCTAAGGCGCTAGCTCCCCTTCTGCCGTTACTAGGAAACAGGAGTCGTGTGGAAATAGTGGAGAGTAAGTGGACCGGTGGAGAGGTGTAACACGATTACGCCCAGCCGCCCTCTGGGGGTTCAAATCTCAAATAAACGTTTGACACCGAACACATTTTCGAGTCGTCGGTGGGTTTTTGACTCCTGTCGCTTCTCTCGGTGGCTCATTTTTATTTTTATTTCTTGCCACCCTGAATCTCAACTTCAAATACTCACAGCCTTTTGCATTCCCTTTTGTGTTTTTAGTGGCTTTGTGAAAACAAAGTTTTCGGTGCGTAACGACTGACTCAACTGTTGTTTGCTTCCTCGTGTTTGATGTTCAGTTATGAAATATTTTGAGCATTGTTGCTTTGGCTCGTTCAGTCATTTGTTTTTAGTTAGAAACACAACCAAGTTCACGCTGGCAAATCCCCAATGAATCGTTACGCTCCACCACTTAGACGCTCATCGCCGCATAATCACTATTTAGCGTCTAATAAATGTAAGTGGCTGCTGGCCCGGGCGAGTCTAACACAAATTGACACGAGCGCCGCAGCTCGCCGAGTCACCATCGACTGTCCTGATCTGTGTCACAGCTCGCCGCGTTCTATGATGTCGCACAATCGATGGGGACACAAAAGTCACCACGCCCTCGTTACTCTCGTGCGTCGGGATTTTAAAAACTTTTTACATCAAGTATTGACTCGAAAATGATTCAATAATAATAAGTATGATGAAAATACAGTAGCATAGCGGGCCTTTGTGTTCGTCATAAAACACTGTACTGTGGAGACAAAAAAAAAATTCAAACATTGATTTTTGCTACAATACTTTTCAGAATCAGTGCTCTGGCATCTCCACGGAACACGAGCCAAGGTTATAAAAGTAAGAGAGGTAGCGAGAGTTGTCGATTCATTTGTAGTTGCTTGTTTACACCCAGGGCGCTTACTTGCACAGCATACAAATGCGAGTTCAATTTGAGTCTGCTTCTAAACTGCATTATGTGTTTTTGTGTGTTGTTGGTGTTTACTCATTGTTTTTGTGTGGCAATGACAGCTGCTACCTTTAAAAGAAAGAAAAAAAAAAAAGATTTGTTGTTGCATGCAAATGAGATGCCTGCCAGAGTGAGCGCCTGGAGAACTGATGTGCCCACCTCTTCGACTTTGCGATTCCTTTCCTCTTCTCGTATCGATCCGTGTCGCCGGGTGACATTTGCACCAATGAAGGCGATCGAGTGTGCAGATTAATCACACGTAATTGTTTGGCGTGGCGCTTTAAACAAAGGGAACATCATTTTTTTTTTCGCCTTTTCAAAGTGCTCCTGATGAACATCCTTCCAGCGTTGTCTGGCTTCCGGTGAGCATCATATTCCGGATCATTTCTGCCGTGACAGCACAGACTGACTCAGCATTAAAGTCATAATTAACCTCCTGAACTTGAATTAATATCATCGCAGCCCAGCTCGCCCCGCGGACCACTCGGGTGTCCGGGGGTCACTACCTGCTGACTCTGTTGTAAATGAATGCTGATACCTTAGGCCATGACACTCCAATCTCATTTGCTCCTTTCCGCAAGTCAATGCGACTGACCGGAATTCATCCAGGACAACGTTTAATCAAATATAACTGACTGAAGTTCACGAAGGCCGGTTTTTAATAAATGTGATCGACTGGAGTCGACGCATGTAATCAAATCCACCTGGTTAATATAAATGTACAGGTTAGGAAAAGCGATGGATTGATGGATGGAGAGCATCTAAGCTAGTGTTTAGCATGATTGACATGTTCCTGCTTCTTTGTGTCTTTGCACCTGCATCATTCAGGCGCCATCCTCAAATGACGCTTCCCGCTTGTGTGGCTTTAGTTGGCACGAAACTCCTCCATATGCTCTCAAGCTTCGGAAGCGTGTGCCCACATGTTATCTTCGCGATGCGGAGGCGTAATCTGGTTGAAGATTTGACAGTCGGCGCCTCGTATTTTAGCCGTCTTGAGCCGAGCGCGGTGTTTATCGCCGTCGTCGTCTGCGGCGATCGGTGATCAAATTCTTTATGTCTTGTGACAGCCGGGCGGTGAGGCAACATCACGAGGCCTGCATTTTCTGTCATGTTTGATGTTTTTCACTTACCGTCACTGTAATATTTTTTTGGGGGTGTGGAAGAAATGGAATTTCTTTGCAAGTTCACTTTGTGTTACCGTCCATTTTGTTGATTCATAGTTTTTGGTTTTTCATTTAATAATAATAATAATAATAGTAAATTATAAATAATAATCTCATGTACATTTTAATTAATAAATTGTTTATTTTTGTTCAACAAGTTAATTTATAACCCAATCCAAGTATTATCGACATTTTCACTTTTTTTTAATTATATTCAATAATATAGCCAAATTAAAAATGTACAGTACATTTTTAGAACATATTTAAAATACAATATTTAAATATACTAAATTTACTAAATTATGTGTCTAACATTTTTAATGTTTTTAATTATTTAAAAATAATAGTGTCAATATAATGATAAAAAAAGTTTTGGATTAATAACAAGATAAAATGGTGTATAAATAGATATACTGTAAATCAAAGTATTTCATCTAAATCTTTTTTCTAAATTGCTGCGCGTTGAGTGTTTTAGCGCTGTCAGCTAACCAATCAGGCAGCAGCACCACCCTCCTCCTCCTCTGGTGACTTTTGCCATCATTATTCCTCCACTCCAAACTCAAATAGGCCACTATAGTTTTTGTGTCTCTGTGTTTCTTTGGACATTTTCAGTCAATTAGTCTCAGCACTCCTCTTTCCAGCCTGCCGTGCTTCTCTCGCTCTCTCTCTCTCTCTCTTCATCCGAGGGCTCGACTTAGCATAATCAAACACTTGTGTGCTTGCTGCCTGTGCGTACACAATCCCCAGGCCCTTTGCTATTAGATGAACAGATTAGAGAAGCAGCTTGATGTCATGAAAAAAGCTTGTTTGCTGGAATGAAGGACGCGTGATCAGGTGCAGTGTTGTTCTCACAAATAGCGGACAGCGTCATTGTAGACTATGACGCTCGGCCAGTCCTTTCATCACTGGCACCTTTTCACGCAGCGGCATGTCGGAAAGTGGAAGTGCATCTGCCGCCTGGAGCTCTTGCGTCCAGAGGTTGAATGCAAGTAAAGAGCAAGCGACGCCATTAAAGGAGGCCCGCTTTTGTATACGCTCAATGTTCTATGTAGGCTACTTTCTCATCTCGGCAGAACCGTCCTGGCATTCTGCAGGCGGGTAGTAACAGTGAACAGTACGGATATAGGAGATTGATTTTTTTGTTTTTTGAGGAGGGGATGTTTGGGGAGGACTACCAGGTGTTCCTGCCTGATGTTGGTCAGGTGTTGATGTTGAGATGCAAGGATGCTGCCGACGGAGGTAAGCAGTGTCCAGCTATATTTTGCAAACGGCCATCTGGCCCAGTCTAGCCTGCAGGATAGCAATTTTGAGCCGCTTCCAAAAAAATCCTTGTTTTGTTGTGTTGCTATTATAGGGATTTTTTTTTTTTGCAAAATCGAGATCAAATAAATAAGCGGTGAGTTTTGTTGTCGGAAATCATTTAATGCTCCTGCGGCTGAATTTCATTGTCGGAGTATGTCTGAAATTTTTTTTAGGGTCTATAATAATATGATCCCAAAATAAAATCTGAAAAAAAAATGTGAAAGGCTCGTCAAACCTGCCGATTTTAACGATAATGGATGATTTTCTGTGTGACGTGTCAAACTAGTGGCGTTTTCATCCTGATGCTATCTACAACTACATTGTGGTCATTTACTGTATTGCCATTGCCACGTCAACAAATGATTTTCTGTTCAAATCATCGACTCGAGTAGAGGCCTCTCAGTCCCTCCGTGCTGTCGAGCCCATTTGATGCATTCCAAGGTTAATTTGAGGCTTGAGTAATGACAAGTAACTGCAAAAAAAAACTGAGTACTTATTGGCAAAAAGGGAAGCGGGCAAGGCATCGACGCGTTTGCTCCCTCCGCCTTTTTAAAGTCGCTTCCGAGAGGACGGGAGCAGACAGTGTGGCCAATTAGCCGGCTCCACTGAAGTGAACACGCTCTCTCTTTGAAGTGCACGGACATCCATACTGCCAATGTGCAAGAAAAATGAGCATTGATTGTGGAGTGAACATTCGTCTCACTCACCCACCATATCAATAATAACTCTCTGATGGAAGGGGAACAGCAAAATTGACATTGACTCCGCCATCTTCTCCCGTCTTTCGATCTCTGATCGGTCTTTAATCCTTTAGAATTACGGATAGTTATGATTGGCATCTCGGCGGTGGTACAATCCGACATGTTTAATTAGTTTTGGTGCTTTGGTATTCTTTGAACACAAAAGGTGCAGCAACACAATACAACAGTACTCACCGTCATATCTTCTTTATCCTCTGCAACGATCTGAGAGGAGCTGACTCTGTCTTAAGGCCAAGGTTGTCTCCATACATCCAAAATGTGAGTCAATTTTCCACCTTTGCGTTTGAGATATTTTAGGAACGATTGGTTTCAGCAAGGATTCCCCCAAGAGTGCTTTTCTCACTTTCAGTACCGCATTTCAATGACTTTGAGGACTTTTATGTGAAGGAAAAAAAAAAAGGACCAACCTTGAAGTAACAAAAAGCATTGTCAGACATTACCCGAGCCAGGATTCATTTTCAAATAATCACTGATGAGTTAAGTCAACAAAGATCTCCGCTCATTGCCAATCATTCCTCGCCTGACAGACAGGAAGACATCACTTTGTTCAGGGAAATGAAATGCGCTGTTTGGCTGCAGAAGGGATAGCAATGGAAGGATTTAAGGAGCGTATGCATGATGGAGATAAGCGACAGATAGACAGCCAGCCGGGCACCCGTCCTCCGCCGCACGCCAGCTGCCGCCAAAACGGCGACACCACGCTACGCTTGCGCTGTCAGGCAAGGACTCGTGAAGGTCACAGGAAGAGAGCTACCTCGCCGAGCGTTCAAGCTGAGCATAAAATTGGCTAACTTTCCCTGCTTGGGATGATATTTTAGCTCGTGTCCTCCATCCTTAACAGCCCGCACTTTACTTGATGTATAACTTGATCCCGTATGTACATAATCATATCTCGGTTTGATATATTGCGATGCTGTGTGCGCCACCGGGGAAGGTTTTAAAGGTAGACAACGGAGGTCACAAATTTTTTTTTAGTGGTCTAATTTTTTTTGTGCTTTTGAGCAATACGCTACTTTGACCATGTGGTCTAAATCCAGCCAAAGTCTTCATTTGCATAACTTCAAAAGTGCAATCAATGTTCAGCAAACTGGCTGAATTGCAATACCCTGAACAGAGAAGAAACTATCCCACCTTTTTAATCAAACTACTTTCCTAAAACTTTCCCTGGGAACTACTGGATGTGGACATGACTTCCTGGGGCTTCTCTCTGATTTTTAATCAGAACTTAGAATTTGGCACAAGACCGGTTTTCATCTGGCACACATGGCAGTAAGCAAATTAACTTTGTCTCCTCCCAAGGCTTCTGTTCTGCGGCGCTGGCCATGAATAAGTCAGCACCCAATGGTGCCTTGGCCTAATGAGCTGCTTTGCATCGCACCACCGTCAGCCCTTTTTCTCCCCCCCCGAGGCGACGATCGCCTTAAAGTCGCTGCCAATGCTGTGCCCTTGACATCGCTTCTACATGGTCCGACTCGTCCGGGACCTAAGTGCTTCTGATGAGTGAGGATCTGTGTCTCACGGGTGAATGGCTGAGCACTTGGTGAATCTGGGTCAGACCTTACGTGACGGACAGCCAGCCATTGTCACCACTCAGACACCTAAAAAGGTCGAGCTGTAACGTCCTCAGCGGGTAGGGACCGTTTCGTGATGGACCGGGATTCTCCTCCCGTGAGGCTCTCACTCCTTTTGACACGTCTCTCCTCACCCGTAATC